>NC_142796.1:93287179-93456418 GCF_049724085.1 Artemia sp. Qi Xiang Cuo
AGTCGCAAGTGGTCGTGTTCGTAGTTGCAATTAGTCACAGTAACAAGTAGTCACGACTGCTTGCAAGCAGTCGCAGTCACTGTTAAGGAGGCCTTAGACGGTCAATCATTTTGATCAAAAGCTTCCGTCAATCGACTGATTCAAGCATGATTGACCGTCTAGGAGCATGTTTGACGCTTGAGTCGAGCGTTGGCGGTGATTGATAAAAAGTTTGAATGACTCACTCATTTTGATCAAAAGCAGTGTGTTAGATTAGCTTTGGACAAGATTGAAGGGTTGATGGAAGGGCCGATTGAAGGTTGATTAAAGCACACGTCAATCAATTAACAGGAACTTTTGATCAAAATGATTGACCGTCTAGGGCCTCCTTTACAAGTAGTCGCAGTTTTAAGTGGTCGCAGTCACAAGTAGTCGCAGTCGCAAGCGGTTGTGTGTTACTGCAGTCATGAGTGATCATAGTCACAAGTAGTCTCAGTCGCAGAGGCAAGAAGTCACAGTCGCAGCTGCAAGTAGTTGCAGACACAGTCGTGGTCGTAGCCACAAGTAGTCACAGTCACAAGTATTTGCAGTCACAGTCAAAAGTTGTCGTAGTCAGAGTCACAGTGAAAAGAAATCACAGGTGCAAGCAGTCGTAGTCACAGACGGAAGTAGTCGAGGTCGCAGGTAAAATTGCAGTGATAGGGGTAGTATTAGCTTTGAAAGCTTCAATTTAATAGGCTTAGTCGTTTCTAAGATATTGCAGATACGCCCTTTTGATAACCTGTATGCACATAGTGTTTTTTGATTTAGTTCAACATCTCCCTCAACACTCCTTTCAGTTTCACCATAATATTCTTAGTCTTTTCAGAAAAACCCAAGATCAAACTTTCCCCCATTTCCCAATAATAAATGCTATATTTAAACAATGGGCCATTCGCATAATTTATGACCCTTGCCCCTGGGGTAACGGTTCAGACCGAACCGTTCATGTGCAGACTTGATATTCACCCTACGACTACTGACGGAATAAAGCAGAGAATGGCGCTCCAAAATCTATATGATATTCATCGATTTTGAGAAGGCATTTGACTCAGTAGACCGCCAAAGTCTGTGGAAGATCCTACTGCATTACGGAATCCCTGAAAAGATAGTTTCACTGATTATTGCGTTTTATGAAGATAGCGACACCAGATGGCCAAACCCGTTTCTTCCGCAATATGTCAGGAGTTAAGCAAGGTTGCGTCTTGTCACCGCTACTTTTCGTAATTGTCATTGATTACATACTGCGAAGTACAAGCACAGACGGAATCCAGCTGAATCCAGAAACACGCCTCAGTGATGTAGACTTCGCTGACGACATCGCCGTCCTAGAATCATGCAAGCAAAAACTCCAAGAACTCCTTGACAAAGTGAGGGAGAGAGGCGGCCATGTCGGCCTAAAAATAAATAATGAGAAAACAAAATGCATGGCTACCACAGATTCAACACTGAGCATCACTTGTGGAGACCAACACATAGAGCAAGTCATTCATTTCAAATACTTGGGTAGCATAATAGAAATCACCGGTTCTACCAAAAAATAATTGCTCATAATAAACGACCAAACCGATGGGGTCTTCAATAGATTACGGAAACTAACGTTGTCCCAAAGCTTCTCTATAAGGCTAGAGTCATGACTCTTCAATAGCAATGTTATGCCAGTGCTGCTTTACGCTGCCGAAACCTGGCACCTGAACCAGGAACAAGAGCGAAGAATGCTTGCTTTCGAAAACACATGTCTCAGAAGAATTCTCAACATCCGTTGGCAGCAGAGAATAACAAACCAATCCATCCGTGACAACACTGGCCAGCCTCTTGTGACACATATCATAAGAGTCCGCCGATGGAGATATCTTGGCCATGTACTACATATGGACAATCTCCGATTACCAAATGCAGCGCTCCTTTGGCAGCCATCGAGTCCACGCCGCAGTGGCAGACCCAGAAACACCCTGCGTCGAACGTACTAGACAGATCTCAGTAACCTGCACGCATCAATCCAACCTCAGTGGGAGGACATACTGGCAGCAGCAAACATGCGGGAAGATTGGCGGCTCCTTCTTGATGCCCTGGGTGCCTCTGGAGGCGCAGGCGGATCTAAGGTAAAAACCCCTGGGGTAGTGGGTGGAGGGTGGGAATTATGGAAATATAAAAATAACATCCTCAGCCGTTTCTGTAATATTCCCGATACACTCTTTTGACAACCAGCATGTACATACTATTTTGAACAAAATAGAATCTCAAAATTCTGACAGGATGTCTTTAGGGGAAGGGCAGCTAAACCAAAGGCATGGGAGGGGGGATGGATGCCCTCAGGTCTCTTGGCTCTAAAAAAGGGCAACAGAACTTTAAATTTCTAAACTTATGAGCCCCCTGCGGAATTTATATGATTCCCGCTCCCATATGAAGTGGCTCTGGGAAAAAAATACATAGTAAATAAATAATTAAATACAGATGGCAGCTTTATGGCTCTTTACTACAGCCAACTCGAGACCGTTGCCTCTGATAAAAGATTTTTTTTTTCATTTTATTTTTTATGGCCTTTGTCGGTTTCTTTCTTTATTAATAAGTCTTTTATTTTTTGGGAAGTTTGCATTGTTCTTTTTCTTTTCTTTCCCGTTGGTAAAGGCTTCCTAGTTTGAAGCCGAAATATTTGGACTTTTTTAGTACTAATAAAAAAGTTTTTTCGCTATTTTTCCACTGTCTTATGGGCGAATTATACTCTATATTTTCATTCCGTTTTAATAGTAAATGGAAAGGGAGTATGGTCTCAAGATTAATTACTATAAGCAGCAGGAGATTTGTAGAGTCCCAGGCCGTATCCAGAAGGGGGAGGGTGCCTGGTTTAAACTCCACCTCCCCAAAATATTTGTCCGGCTCGTAAAAACATGACTAAATGCATGTAAAAAAAATTTGATGTGCTTTTAAAAGTTTTTCCGTTAACCCCCTTCCTTCCGAACAAAAAGTCTGGATACACCCCCGGTAAAGTCGAAAGTCATCATCGAAAGTCAAAAGCTTTTATTACCCAAAATACACCTAACCTTTTCGAGCACAGTCAGAGTCAAGCATTCCCCCTTTACCTAACGACAAGTCCGGCAATTAAAAAAGGGTGAATAGTATAATTTACAATCATTGCCCTGGGTGTTTTAGAGGAGCAATGCTTCATTGGAGGCACAGCTACAAGACCTTATGCCTATTTTGAACAAAACCATTTTCAAAGCTTTGATCAGTGTTGAGGGGAGGGGCATCTAAAAAGGCAAGGAGAGCTTGTCCCAATCACTTTTCATCATCCCCCTTAGTAGCCTGTAAGTTTCAACTTCATACCCATATCCGTTCCTTAGATATTGCTGATATACCCTTTTCACGACCAGGAAGGAAAATTATGTTTTGATTGTGCTTCGCATCCCTCCCAGCATTTCCTTAAAGCTCCACTGTAATATTCTAAGCTTCTTTGGAGATCAAAGATCAAATATGCTCTCTTGAATGATAACAGACCTTATATGTTAACAACGGGCAGCTCGCATAACTTACAGCCCTTGTACCAGGGGCTGGGGTAGCTTGTAAACAACGGGCAGCTTGCATAACTTACAGCCCTTGTACCAGGGCCATAGTTATTAGACACTTGGCCTATTTGAAGAAAATCTTTATCTCAAAATTTGATCGGATGCAAAATTTGATCAGATCAGGTCGTAGGGGAGGGGGGGGTAGTTGCTTCTTAAAAAGAGAACTAAAACTTTCAATTTCCAATGAAATGATTCTCCTCCAAAGTTTATACGACCACCTCTTCCATAAAAACCTTATACGCTAACAATGGGCATCTTGAATAACTTTTAGCCGTTACCTCAGGGGCTGTGGGAGGTTTTGTCAAGTTTGGAGGCATAGTATTTTGGCATTTGAACTGTTTTGAACAATATGGCTGTCTCAAATTTCGGATGCATTTGGGGAAAGGGCCGTGGATGGGGAGGGGACTAATTGCCCTCCGATCACTTGTGACTTTTAAAAAGAGCACTAGAACTGTCGATTTCCGAACGAATGAACTCCTCCCAAAGTTTATAAGACCACGCCTTCCACTAAACCCTTTTATGTCAACAATGGGCAAATAGCATTACTAGACAACCCACCCCCTTGGGCTGGGGGTGGTATTAATCCTGGAGGCAATTTTATGTCTATGGACTATTTTGAACAAAACGACTATTTCAAAATTTCGATCGGGCCTATTTGGGAAAAAGGGTGTGTGGGGGGGGGGGGGGTCTGGTTGCTTTCTGATCACTTTTGACTCTTAAAAAGGGATGTAGAACTTTCAATTTCCAATCAAATCGAGCTTCCTCCAAAGTTTATACGACGACCATCTCTTCCATAAGAACATCAGGTGTTAACAATGAGCTACTTTCATAACTTATAACCATTGCCCTCTGGGATGTGTGTGGGGGGGGGGGGTTCGTCAATCCTGGAGATTAATTAAGACCCTAAACGAATTTTTCCAAAGTCGTTATCTATCTAGATTGTTTTGTGTTGTTTTTTTTTTCACACCAGAAAACGAAATATTATATTATTACGAACAGTCTTATTAAGAGAATAACTGTCACCGAATGAAGCTCGGCTCCCTGGTATTACAATTTATTATTGTAATTCTTCTGCCCCAATGCGTAGCATTTAATGCAAAGCACTTGAGAACCTGAGACTCACTTGGCAGCTATCAAATTGGAATATCTTGTCTAATCATTTCAAGAAACAAATTAAGTTTGGACCCCCCCCCCCCACTTATGCGCAAAACTTTCAATATTCGGGGGTCTCTAATTTCAGTCAGCAGACGATTTATGAAAAATATCACGGGGGCTGGGAGCGAAACAAATTTTCCCAAATTAGTGACCGATCTAGAGCGTTTCCCATGCCGTTAAATGGTAATATGCCAATTTTCAGAATAAAATTATAGTACCATTTTCGAGAAATAGATAAAGATAAGTATCATACATAAAAATATTACTCGTTTAATATTATCAGATACGCTATATGGTTCTGCAAGTTCCCACTTAATCAATCCAAACATCAAGATTATATTTTCACTTTTCCTTGGTATTAAGAGGCAATGCTAATAAATCTATAGGGGTAGCTTCTTCTGAGAATCACCCTTAAATAACGGCAGTTGAAAGCTATAATACAGAAGCAAAGGTGCGCCATCGACAATATTGCAATTACAGCATTCAAGTACTAATTGTTTCCGCGGCATACTTTTTTTTAAAACTGAACCTATATTTGATTTAAGTCTTACTTTTTACAGTCTATTTTTAGTGAGCTACTATCCCCTATAAGCCAATTTTAATTCCCGTAAAACTTGGAATACCCTGCAACGTTCCCTATAATCAATACACATAAACTCTAAGGATTTCGTTTGCAAAATTCTATTTTATTGGTAGTTTTTAGTACCAAGTTATTTCTCAAGATAAAATTTTGGTTGTTTTAAAAGCAGAAAGTTTTGATCTTAAAAATGTCAATAAAATTTTATGATTTAGTCATGGCTGTCAGTTAATAAGAAATATATAAGACAAAAGCCCAGAACAATACATAGCTGTTGACACGCAATGACGCAATGGCAAACAGCAATGTATTTGTGACAATAGTAATATATAACAGTATTTCAAAAATAGCATATTATTTATCATTGTAAGCATATACATACATACACTATTTTAAGTTATTATTACAAGTCATATAATAAATTATATTTCAAGTTATTATACAAGTTGTTAAATTGTATTATTAGTTACAAAACTTATTATTATGATTTGAACAAACATATTACAAATAGTATATATCGGTTTTATTCGTTGATGTTCGTCGACAATAAGCGTTCAGAATAGTTCTCCAGAGTGTGACACAGTTTGCCTTTTTGTAAACCACTGTCATTTTATATTGATATTTTTTGTAGTCTTTTTGATCAGCAGTCAAGTGTAAGTGATTTGACAAGACAGGATTTCGTCTCCTTGCTAATCTAACTGTAATTTAATTGTGGATCTGACGTTCCAAGTGATTCGTTTTTTATGTTGTTTCTTCTTCTGGCCTTTTTCAAACTGAATTTTCTGCTACTAGAATAGATCCAACCAAGGGGTCTACTACTCTAATTGAAAACATTTTTCTCTAACCTTCTGGCCCTAAGTTTACTTCAGGCCTGGTTTTTCAGGCCTATTTGCCTATTTCCTAAATATTATATATGTTAAATCCCTTATTGTAAAGTCATCCAAGGAAGAACAAAGCGAGACATTCTCCGGTCTTCAGCGATAAACAACTTCCAAACATGTTGTTTAACTTGAAGATATGTAGTCGGTCATCAGTACTTGGATGATTTAATGAATCAGCCGCTATGTTTACTCGACGCCAAAAAGTGCTAACTGAGTGGCATTTCCCACTGCAAAACGGAAGAAGATTTTTGCCCCAAAATGCCCTTGAATTGCTACAATTCTTATAAAATGTATTTACCAAAGGTTGCGTATATTCAAGTTGGCCTATAAATTGTGGTGACCAGTTCTTTAAGGTCTGCAAGGAAGCAGTATTTTGTTAAAAAAAAAAAATCAGGACTATAGATAAAAGTTACGGAAAGTACTGGCCGTTAATAATGAAGCTCTCTTGTACAAAGCGCAGGTTGTTCTCGTTATCAAATTATCAGAATCCTGATGTCAGTCACAAAGAAATGAGATTGCTGCCAGTCCTTTTAATAAGTATTTCACGACTGTTGGAACCCTTGGTCCCAGTTGTTCAGATATAAATGTCCCTCCCAGATTCCTTTCTTTTGGCCCCTTAATGATTTTCCTTCCCCGAGTAATAATTATTAATTTTCCTTTTATTTTGTGACGCCATTTTAGGTCCTCCTAATTGCGTAGTTGCTTAATAGACCACGAGGTAAGAAATTGCGCAGTTAGGGAGGTTGACTATTAACTTAGTAAGTCCTCGGATTGGCTGGAAAAATTCATTTACCACCCCGTACCCCGTCGCAGACACGCGGCTAGCGGAGCGGGCTCGAAGAAAGAATTCCCTTTTTAAGTTCAGTTCTTTTATAGCGTGTCTTGAATACAGAAAGATTTTTTTTATACTATGTACTCTTTTAACTTTTCAGCCTAGGTCGAGTCTAAAGAGATAGTTATAAATCTTATCGGTAACCCTTGGCTTTAAAAGTGGCCCTGGACCATTCGATCACGCTAGTAGATACGGAACCGTTGGAGCAACCGCAGAAATCCCACTATTTTTGGGCCGACGAGGGATCTCCCCCTTTAGTAAGTGGCATAGCAACTCTTTGCGCCATTTTTGCCTTTAAAAGTGGTGACCCCCGTACGTTAAACCTCCAATAACGACCATGCCCTCTACAACTGTCAAGCCCTAAATAGCATTCCCCGAATATATTCCACCTTATTTCTTTCCCTTGTGATTTAAATAAAGCTGCTAATATAGTGTCTAATCTGCCTGATAGTTGCTCTGCATCCTCATGATTTAAATGCAATCTTTTTCAAAAAAGTATTTTTCTTTGGTTTCAAAGCCCATAGTGAATTTGATCAATGTTGCTTACATCAGGTGTTTCTCATGAAATTTTCAAGGTAGCCAAAGTCATCGTAATATATAAAAAAGGAGATGCCTCATTGGCCTCATATTACAGACCGATTGCTCTTCTTCTTATTGTGTTAAAATTCACCGAATCGGATAGCTATAAAAAAAAATCTTGTTTCGTATTTAGCGCTAATTCTGATTTCGGTAGCACCCTTCCCTCGTGTTATCAGTATGGTTTTTGGCTTTCTCTCTCAACCTCGCAAGCTTTCAGTGATGCAGCTGAGTTTATACGCATTTATCTATAGAAAGATCTGGCATCCTAGGCATCTTGTTAGATTTATCTAAGGCTTTTGACATGGTTAATCACATGGTCTTTCTTATACGCTTTGGTCTTATGGTGTGCATTGAGTACCTCAAGATCGGTTTAAGTCTTATTTGCTCGGAAGGTCCAAGTATGCATGGAGGTTTTTCTTCTTACCATTATTCTTCTTACCATTGCATTACACAAAGGTGTTCCTCAAGGATCCGTACTTGGACTCTTATCGTTTTTTATTTAGCTTAATAACCTTTTTGATACGATAGCCCCAGACGTGCATTCAGCCATTTTCGCTGATAACACTAATTTCTTCCTTACTGGTAATGAACGGCACTCAACCACCTTCAAAGGCCAGCAAATACTCGACATAGTTTATATGTGATGTGAAAACAATGGTATAATACTAAACAGCCAAAAAATACGACGGTGGATTTTAGCAACCATATTACATGTTTGAGCCTATCCCTACTTTTCTACACGGAAGTGAGGTCAAACCAAAGGCCACAGATGTCAAGTCCCTTAGTGTAAATCTTGATTGCTTTCTAATATTTAAAACCAATACTGGCTCCCTTGCTCTTAGTCCCGTGATTCCCATTGTGGGGCACACTCCCCACCGGTGGGGCATGGGAATATTTTGATGGGTCATGGGCAGGATGTACACCCTTTGGCTGACAATACTCTAGAGTCATAATTCAAAAAAAAATTCATGAAAATGACGTCACATTCCATACATTTAAGGAGCAAAATGATGATAGTATTGTATCAACGTCATGCATAGTATGAAAGGTATTGCATACAGAAAAAAAAATTATTCGCATAAAAAACACCTAGAGGACAACTCGAAAAAAGATAGCGAATTAATGGGCTTTTAAACTTCCTTCAGGTGAATACGCGTTATATTTTGGTTAAAAAAATTGGTACTCCTTCGATATGCCCACTCTTTTATATACTGCTAGTTTGGTTAAGGCTAATGAAATAAAATAGGATGACTATATAATAGTTTAGAAACAAACTTGGGCTATATATTTTCACGTTAGGGGGTGGCAAAGCATAGCATATGTTAAATACGTAACCTAACCTAGGTACCTTCCCCCCCCCCAAAAAAACAAAACAAAAACAGCACTTTAAATATCGCATACGCAATTAAAACCACGGTATACTTATATTTCTCTACAGCGGTGTCTTGCATCATCCCGTCAAAACGGGTTTTTCATCACGTGTTTAGTTTGAGATATATAAAAGAGTGGGTATATCGAAGGTGTACCAAAAAATTTAAATATCACAAGGGGGGCATCAGGATTTGAGAAATGCCGAGGTGGGACATGGCGGAAAATAGGATGGGAAGCACTGTCTTGGGCAATCAGCTATGTTAAATCGCATGAATTCTATCTCTTCTCCTTATATGATGCTTTCCGTGTATTATACCCTTGTGTTTCCATATCAGTCATATTGTTGCTCAGTGTTGGGAAACACCAACAAATCTTTATCGCATTCTCTTTAGTCTTATCAGAATAAAGCAGTAAAAGCAACATATTGCCTTCATTACCCTTCGGCTGACTTCTACATAGATACAGGCCTATTACCTATAGAGCACAAAATTGCGAAGCAAGACCTAAATTTAGCTTATTCAGCAAAACAGGGAACTCTACCATCATAAATCTCTGTTTACCCTGTTTTCACGCAAGTACTCATTGTTGCTACGTTATTCTTCAAGTGTTTACATGCCTAAACGTTAATCGGTTGCCATCCAAAAATCCCCCATGTTTTAGTCGATTTTATTTTAGAATTCGAAGATCCCAACTCAAAGATATGTGTCCTCTTCTTTTAAAACTATTTCCAGGAGTCTTTCTAAGTGTTAAAGTCCTCGTCTTTTTGTTTCATGTTCTGTTTCTGATTATTACTATCAGGGGCGTCAGTAGTAACCTATTAAGCACTTTCAACTATACATTCAACTATACATTCAATCGTACATGCAAACGGTACAAGATAATAGTGTATACAATATGAACGATACATTGGAATTGCGCAAGAAAAACCCATGCCTGAGACATTAAACTCACGCGTGAATATTTTAAAAGTTGGCACACTATAATGCATGTTATAAAACTAAAGGCGAGGTTTTTTAAACTTGGCAAGGAATAATGTGGTCAAGCATGTTTTGAGAGTTTGGTCGTAATAATAATTTAAGCAGACAGGTTTTTTTCTGTTTTTGTTGTCAATTGCACAATGAATGCACGTCATGAGTTCAAGTGTACATTCTTAAAAAAAACTGGTATGATATAAAGTAGTCAAACATGTTTTGGGAGCATGCACGAAATTATGCCAAGTTTTTCAACCAGACTGGTTTTTTGAAAGCATAGTGTGTACATGTGTGTAGGCTTTGTTTAAAACTTGGACACTACAATTAAAAACTTGGACACTACAATCAGAATTGTTTGATTGACATTTAAAAAGGGGTAATGAGATTTGCGAATTGGAGTGTAGGATTCGCGAATTTGATCCTATTAGGAATTTACTTGAAATAAAAATTTTTAACAAGAACGGGCTGAAATGTGTTTTTGAGGTGTGCGGGTGTTTGTTTACTTTGAAATGAACTTGTGTGATTTGGAATGTGTTTTAAATTTAAAATGTTTTATCGTTCCCTTGCTTCTTCATTTTCTGAGGCCTGGGGAAGGGAGGGGTCAATATTGGAGGGAAAATCAAAAATACTCAGAATCGAAAATAAATGGGATCTGCCTCAAGGAGAAGGCTCAGAGGCCCTTCGTTCCCCCATTTCTGAGGACACGGGAGGGGGGGTCAATTTTGGAGGGAAAACCAAAAATACTCAGAATCGAAAATAAATGGGATCTGCCTCAAGGGGAACACTCAGAGGCCCTTCGTTCCCCCATTTCTGAGGGCAGGGGGAGTTCAATTTTGGAGGAAAAACCAAAAATACTCAAAATCGAAAATAAATGGGATCTGCCTCAAGGAGAAGGCTCAGATGCCCTTCGTTCCCCCATTTCTGAGAGCAGGGGAGGGGGGTTCAATTTTGGAGGGAAAACCAAAAATACTCATAATTGAAAATAAAAGGGATCTTCTTCAAGGGCAAGGCTCAGATACCCCTCCTCCACCCTTTCTGAGGGCAGGGGAGGGGGGTCAATTTTGGAGAGAAAACCAAAAATACTCAGAATCGAAAATAAAACGGATCTGCCTCAAGGGGAAGGCTCAGTGGCCCCTCCTTCCCCCATTTCTGAGGGCTGGGGTGGGGGGGGGCAATTTTATAGGGGAAAACCAAAAATAATCAGAATCGAAAATAAACGGGATCTGCCTCAAGGGAAAGGCTCAGAGTCCCCTCCTTCCCCCATTTCTGAGGGCAGGGGAGGGGGAGGGGTCAATTTTGGAGGGGAAACAAAAATTCTCAGAATCGGAGATAATTTCCATTCATCTTAGTTTTTAACGATGCTCCTTATTTCTAGTTGAAAATGCTTATTTTTTAATTTAATTGGGAATGAAAAGTCAAACTCTAACATAAAGAACAAGGTATTTTGGAGGGGGTGTCTGATAAAATAATTTAGGTCGTATCATCAATTTAATTTATTTTTTAAATTCAATAGTTTTTCAGTAAGGACATTCGATATCCTAAAAGTGTTTGATTAAAACTTTTACCTTGAGCATCGATGTTGATAGCAGAATTTCAAAAAAGTACCGTTTATGAGGGCTGGCGTATCTGATGAAATAATTAAGGTCGTATGATCAATTTAATTTATTTTTTAATTCAGTAGTTTTTCAGTAAGGACACTCGATATCCTAAAAGTGTCTGATTAAAACTTTTACCTTGAGCATCGATGTTGTTAGCAGAATTTCAAAAAAGGATCGTTTATGAGGGCTGGCGTATCTGATGAAATAATTTAGGTCGTATGATCAATTTAATTTATTTTTTAATTCAGTAGTTTTTTTCAGTAAGGACACTCGATATCCTAAGAGTGTTTGATTCAAACTTTTACCTTGAGAATCGATGTTGTTGGGTCCCAGTCAACCAGCCTGAATGGTGGAAATCCACTTGCTCAGTATTGGAGTCTTAGTCAAGCAGCCTGAATGGTGGAAATCTACTAGCTCAGAATTGGGGTCTCAGTCCACCAGCCTGAATGGTGGAAATTTACTAGCTTAATATTGGGATCCCAGTCGACCTGCCCGAATGGTGGAAATTCACTAGCTAAGAATTGGGGTCTTAGTCCACCAGCCTGAATGGTTGAAATTCACTAGCTCAGAATTGAGGTCTTAGTCAGTGTTCAGATTGGAGCGTTGGGGTCCGACTATCTGGGCTTTATATGCCAAGGTCTGAATGCTAAGCGATGGACATGAGCTCGATTGGGACCCCATTGTGAAAATGGAAAACAAAAAACAAAAATATATTGTTGGTATGTGTGTAGAGCATGGCATGGTTACCGCTAGGGCAACAGTCTAACCGTCGACGGTGTTAGGTATCCGTAAATAAGTTCTAAGGCTAGAGTGTAAGTTGGGACAAATTTTGGAGGTGCCCACCTCACCTGCCCAGAGTCTCAGGCAAGTGACCCTAAATTTGAAAGTGGAAATTGGCTCAGATTTTCTAAACTGAGCTGAGACAATGAATAGATACTATTGGGAAAGTGATTGGAGACGCTGGGCATCCGTGAACTAGTGCTAAATTCAGAGAGGAAATTGGGACAATATTTGGGAGTACCCACCAAATATTATCCGGCAGGTCATATACAAATTATAAAAACACACAGAAGAAACAAAAAAAAAGAGACGAAACACACAAAGATAGGAAAAACACACACAAACAACACATAGAGACGACACATGCACAGAGACGATACACACACACACACACAGAGTCAACATACACAGAGAGACGAGACATAAACACAGAAATGACAAACACACATAGAGACGACACACACAAATAGACGTCACACACACGCAGATACGAAACACACACAGAGACGACACACACATAGAGACAACACACACACACACAGACAACATCCACACAGAGACGACACACACAGAGACGACACACTCAAAGTGACGACTTACACATAGAGACGACACACACACACAGAGACGACAAACACACAGAGACGACACACAAAAAAAGACCACACACACACAGAGACTACACACTCAAAGTGACGACTTACACACAGAGACGACACACACACACACAGAGACGACAAACACACAGAGACGACACACATAGAGAGACGACACGCACACAGAGACGACAAACACACAGAGACACCACACACACACAGATACGAAACACACAAAGAGACGACACACGCACAGAGAGGACAAACAAACAGAAATGACATACACACACAGAGATGACACACACAGAGAGACAGCACAGACATAGAGATGACAGACACACATATACGAAACACCCACAGAGACGACACATGCACAGAGACGAAACACACACACAGAGTCCACTCACACACATAGAGGACAAACACACAGAGACGACAGACACAAAGAGACGAATCACACACAGAGAGGAAAAACACACAGAAACGACACATAGAGACGACAAATGCACAGAGACGATACAAACACACAGAGTCAACATACACAGAGAGACGAGACACACACACAGAAATGACAAACACACATAGAGACGACACACACACACAAAGAGACGTCACACACACACACAGATACGAAACAAACATAGAGACGACACACACATAGAGACAACACACACACAGAGACAACATCCACACAGAGACGACAGACACACACACGGAGAGACGACACACACACAGACACGCCACACACAAAGTGACGACTAACACATGGAGACGACACACACACAGATACCACAATCACAGAGAAACGACACACACACACACACACACACACAGACAGAGAGACGACACACACATAGAGACAACACATACAAAGACACGACACAAACACAGAGACGAAAACACATAGAGAGACGACACACACACAGAGACGACAAACACACAGAGACAACACACACACACATACAAAACACCCACGGAGACTACACATGCACAGAGACGACACACACACACAGACTCCACTCACACACAGAGAGGACAAACCCACAGAGACGACAGACACAAAGAGACGAATTACACACAGAGGACAAACACACAAAAATGAAACATAGAGACGACACAAGCACAGAGACGATACACACACACAGTCAACACACACAGAGAGACGAGACATGGCGTATCTGATGAAATAATTTAGGTCTTATGATCAATTTAATTTATTTTTTTTAATACAGTAGTTTTTTTAGTAAGGACACTCAAGACAAAACGCACACAGAGAGAACACACACAAACAGATACGAAACACACATAGAGACGACACACACACAGAGACGACATACTCAAAGTGACGACTTACACATTGAGACGACAGACACACACACACACACACACATACACAGAGACGACAAACACACAGAGACGAGACACATAGAGAGACGACACACACACACAGAGAGACGACAAACACACAGAGACAACACACACACAAAGAGACGACACACACACACACACACACACAGAGATACGAAACACACAAAGAGACTTAATTCAGTAGTTTTTTTCAGTAAGGACACTCGATATCCTAAAAGTATTTGATTCAAACTTTTACCTTGAGAATCAATGTTGTTGGGGCCCAGTCCACCAGCCTGAATGGTGGAAATCCACTAGCTCAGTATTGGGGTCTTAGTCCACCAGCCTGAATGGTGGAAATCCACTAGCTCAGTATTGGGGTCTCAGTCCACTTGCCTGAATGGTGGAAATTCACTAGCTCAGAATTGGGGTCTTAGTCCACCAGCCTGAATGGTAGAAATTCACTAGCTCAGAATTGGGGTCTTAGTCCACCAGCCTGAATGGTTGAAATTCACTAGCTCAGAATTGGGGTCTTAGTCAGTGTTCAAATTGGAGCGTTGGGGTCCGACTATCTGGGCTTTATTTGTCAAGGTCTGAATGCTAAGCGATGGACATGAGCTCGATTGGGACCCCATTTTGAAAATGGAAAACAAAAAACAAAAATATATTGTTGATATGTGTGTGTGTAGAGTATGGCATGGTTACCGCTAGGGCAACAGTCTAACCGTTGACGGTTTTAGGTAACCGTGAATAAGTTCTAAGGCGAGAGTGGAAGCTGGGACAAATTTTTGGAGGTGCCCACCTCACCTGCCCAGTCTCAGGCAAGTGACCCTAAATTAGAAAAAGTGGAAATTGGCTCAGATTTTCTAAACTGAGCTGAGACAATGAATATATACTATTGGGAAAGTGATTGGAGACGCTGGGCATCCGTGAACAAGTGCTAAATTGAGAGAGGAATTTTGGACAATATTTGGGGGTGCCCACCCGTCCAGAGTCTCCGGCAGGTGACCCAAAAATTTAAAAAACACACAGAGACGACAGACACAAAGAGACGAATCACACACAGAGAGGACAAACACACAGAAACGACACATAGAGACGACACATGCACAGAGACGATACACACACACACACAGAGTCAACACACACAGAGAGACGAGACACACACACAGAAATGACAAACAAACATAGAGACGACACACACAAAGAGACGTCACACACACACAGATACGAAACACACATAGAGACGACAAACACATAGAGACAACACACAAACAGAGACAACATCCGCACAGAGACGACACACACACACATAGAGACGACACACTCAAAGTGACGACTTACACATAGAGACGACACACACACAGAGACAACACACACACAGAGACGAAACACATAGAGAGACGACACACACACAGAGACGACAAACTCAAAGAGACGACTTACACAAACAGACGACACACACACAGAGACGAAACACACACAGAGACGAAACGCACACAGCGACCACAAACACACTGAGACCATACACTTACAGATACGAAACACACAAAGAGACGACACACTCAAAGAGAGGACAAACACACAGAAATGACACACACACAGAGACGACACACAAATAGAGACAACCCAGTCATAGAGATGACAGACACACAGAAACAAAACACCCACAGAGACGACACATGCACAGAGACGACACACACACACAGAGTCCACTCACACACAGAGAGGACAAACACACAGAGACGACATACACAAAGATACGAATCACACACATAGAGGACAAACACACAGAAACGACACATAGAGACGACACATGCACAGAGACGATACACACACACACAGAGTCAACACACACAGAGAGACGAGACATGGCGTATCTGATGAAATAATTTAGGTCGTATGATCAATTTAATTTTTTTTTTTAATACAGTAGTTTTTTTAGTAATGACACTCAAGACAACACGCACACAGAGAGAACACACACACACAGATACGAAACACACACAGAGACGACACACACACAGAGACGACATACTCAAAGTGACGACTTACACATAGAGACGACAGACACACACACACATACACAGAGACGACAAACTCACAGACACGAGACACGTAGAGAGACGACACACACACACAGAGAGACGACAAACATACAGAGACAACACACACACAAAGAGACGACACACACACACACATATACGAAACACACAAAGAGACTTAATTCAGTAGTTTTTTTCAGTAAGGACACTCGATATCCTAAAAGTGTTTGATTCAAACTTTTACCTTGAGAATCGATGTTGTTGGGTCCCAGTCCACCAGCCTGAAAAGTGGAAATCCACTAGCTCAGTATTTGGGTCTTAGTCCACCAGCCTGAATGGTGGAAATCCACTAGCTCAGTATTTGGGTCTCTGTGTGCGTGCCGTCTCTCTATTTGTTGTCGTCTCTGTGTTTGTGTCGTCTCTGTGTCTGTGTTGTCTCTATGTGTGTGTCGTCTCTCTGTGTGTGTGTGTGTGTCGTTTCTGTGTGCTTGTCGTCTCTATGTGTAAGTCGTTACTTTGAGTGTGCCGTCTCTGTGTGTGTGTGTGTTGTCTCTGTGTGTGTGACGTCTCTTTGTGTGTGTGTGTCGTCTCTATGTGTGTTTGTCATTTCTGTGTGTGTGTCTCGTCTCTCTGTGTGTGTTGACTCTGTGTGTGTTTATCGTCTATGTGCATTTGTCGTCTCTTTTTGTCGTTTTTGTGTGTTTGTAATCTCTGTGTGTGATTCTTATCTTTGTGTTTGTCGTCTCTGTGTGTTTGTCATCTCTGTGTGTGAGTGGACTCTATGTGTGTGTCGTCTCTGTGCATAGGTCGTCTCTGTGGGTGTTTCGTATCTGTGTGTCTGTCATCTCTATGTCTGTGTTGTCTCTATGTGTGTATCGTCTGTGTGTGTGCATATCATGTCTGTGTGTGTTTCCTCTCTGTGGTTGTGTCGTCTTTGTGATTGTTCCGTATCTGTTTGTGTGTGTTGTCTATGTGTGTGTTTCGTCTCTTTCCGCGTGCAATCTCTCTATTAGGTTCATCTCTGTGTGTTTGTCGTCTCTATGTATGCGTTCAGTCACTCTGCGTAAGTCGTCTGATTCTTAGAGTCAACTCTGTGTGTGTGTCGTCTTTCTATGTGTTTCGTCTCTGTGTTTTTGCCGCCGCTGTGTGTGTGTCTTCTCTCTGTTTCTTTCGGCCAGTCGAGGGTTTTGTCGCTGTGTGTGTCGTCTCTGTGTGGATGTTTTGTCTGTGTGTGTGTGTGTTGCCTCAATTTGTGTGTGTGGTCTCTATGTTTGTTTCGTATCTGTGTGTGTTTGAAGTCGCTTTGTGTGTGTCGTCTCTATGTGTGGTTGTAATGTCTGTGTGTATGTCTCGTTTCTATGTGTGCTTTGACTCTGTGTGTGTGTGTATCGTCTCTGTGCATGTGTCGTCTCTATGTGTCATTTCTGTGTGTTTGTCCTCTCTGTGTGTGATTCGTCTCTTTGTGTCTGTCGTCTCTGTGTGTTTTTTAAATTTTTGGGTCACCTGCCGAGGACTCTGGGCGGGTGGGCGCCCCCAAATATTGTCCCAAATTCCTCTCTCAATTTAGCACTTGTTCACGGATGCCCAGCGTCTCTAATCACTTTCCCAATAGTATCTATTCATTGTCTCAGCTCAGTTTAGAAAATCTGAGCCAATTTCCACTTTTTCAAATTTAGGGTCACTTGCCTGAGACTCTGGGCAGGTGAGGTGGGCACCTCCAAAAATTTGTCCCAACTTCCACTCTAGCCTTAGAACTTATTCACGGATACCTTAAACCGTCAACGGTTAGACTGTTGCCCTAGCGGTAACCATGCCATGCTCTACACACATACTAACAATATATTTTTGTTTTTTGTTCTCCATTTTCATAATGGGGTCCCAATCGAGCTCGTGTCCATCGCTTAGCATTCAGCCCTTGACAAATAAAGCCCAAAAGATAGTCAGACTCCAACACTCCAATCTGGACACTGAATAATACCCCAATTCTCTGCTCGTGAATTTCAACAAATCAGGCTGGTGGAATAAGACCCACAATTCTGAGCTAGTGCATTTCCACCATTCCGGCTGGTCGACTGAGACCCCAATATTGAGCTAGTGAATTTCCACCATTCAGGCTGGTGGACTTAGACCCCAATTCTGAGCTAGTTTATTTCAACCATTCAGGCTGGTAGACTAAGACCCCAATATTGAGCTAGTGAATTTCCACCATTCAGGCTGGTGGACTGGGACCCAACAACATTGATTCTCAAGGTAAAAGTTTGAATCAAACACTTAGGATATCTAGTGTCCTTACTGAAAAACTACTGAATTAAAAAATAAATTAAATTGATCATACGACCTAAATTATTTCATCAGATACGCCAGCATTCATAAACGTTCCTTGAAATTCTGCTAACAGCATAGATGCTCAAGGTAAAAGTTTTAATCAAACACTTTTAGGATATCGAGTGTCCTTACTGAAAAACTACTGAATTAAAAAATAAATTAAATTAATCATACGACCTAAATTATTTCATCAGATACGCCAGCTCTCATAAACGATCCTTTTTTGAAATTCTGCTAACAACATTGATGCTCAAGGTAAAAGTTTTAATCAGACACTTTTAGGATATCGAGTGTCCTTACTGAAAAACTATTGAATTTAAAAAAGAAATTAAATTGATCATACGACCTAAATTATTTCATCAGATACCCCCTCCAAAATACCTTGTTCTTTATGTTAGAGTTTGACTTTTCATTCCCAATTAAATTAAAAAATAAGCATTTTCAACTAGAAATAAGGAGCATCGTTAAAAACTAAGATGAATGGAAATTATCTTCGATTCTGAGCATTTTTGTTTCCCCGCCAAAATTGACCCCCCCCCCCCTCCCCTGCCCTCAGAAATGGGGGAAGGAGGGGCCTCTGAGCCTTGCCCGTGGGGCAGATCCCGTTTAATTTCGATTCTGAGTATTTTTGGTTTTCCCTGGGGGGTCCAAAATTGACCCCCCTCCTGCCCTACCCTCAGAAATGGGGGAAGGAGGGGCCGCTGAGCCTTCCCCTTGAGGCAGATCCCGTTTATTTTCGATTCTGAGTATTTTTGGTCTTCCCTCCAAAATTGCCCCCCCCCCTTCCCTGCCCTCAGAAATGGGGGAAGGAGGGGCTCTGAGCCTTCCCCTTGAGGCAGATTCCATTCATTTTCGATTCTTAGTATTTTTGTTTTTCCCTCCAAAATTGTCCCCCCTCCCCTGCCCTCAGAAATGGGGGAACGAGGGGCCTCTGAGCCTTCTCCTTGAGGCAGATCCCATTTATTTTCGATTCTGAGCATTTTTGATTTTCCCTCCAAAATTGGCCCCCCCTGCCCCCAGAAATGGGTGAAGGAACGGCCTCTGAGCCTTGCCCTTGAGGCAGGGCCCCTTTATTTTCGATTCCGAGTATTTTTGATTTTCCCTCCAAAATTGACCCCCCCCGCCCCGGCCCTCAGACAGGGGGGACCGAAGGGCCGCTGAGCCTTGCCCTTGAGGCAGATCCCATTTATTTTCGATTCTGAGTATTTTTGATTTTCCCTCCAAAATTGACCCCCCTTTCCTGCCCTCAGAAATGAGGGAACGAAGGGCCTCTGAGCCTTCCCCTTGAGGCAGATCCCATTTATTTTCGATTCTGAGTATTTTTGGTTATATCATACCAGTTTTTTTTAAGAATGTACACGTGAACTCATGACGTACATTCATTGTGCAATTGACAACAAAAACAGAAAAAAACCTGTCTGCTTAAATTATTATTACGACCAAACTCTCAAAACATGCTTGACCACATTATACCTTGCCAAGTTTAAAAAACCTCCGACTTTAGTTTCATAACATGCATTATAGTGTGCCAACTTTTAAAATATTCCCGCGTGAGTTTAATGTCTCAGGCATGGGTTTTTCTTGCGCAATTCCAATGTATCGTTCATATTGTATACACTATTATCTTGTACCGTTTGCATGTACGGTTGAATGTATAGTTGAATGTATAGTTGAAAGTGCTTAATAGGTTACTACTACTGGCGTCCCGAGGTGGGGGCGGGGAGGGGCGCACCGCCCCTCCTTTTTTCGCATTTGGTAAAATTTTCACCCAAGGAAAAAATTTCGGCAGTAATTTTGAAAAATCGGCCGAAATTTAGCAAAATTCTTGATTTCTGTAGAAAATTCGGCATAAATCAGGTAGCGATTCGGTAAAATTTACGAAGATCACCCCCTCAATAAAATGAGCCTCGGAACGCCCCTGATTACTATTATTATCATTACTATCCGTTTTCAGTGTTTTTTACTGTGTTTTAGTATATATTTTCCTTTTTCTTTATTGTGTATGTATTGCGTGATTAGTGCATTGTTTATGGTATATTGTTATGGTTCCACAATACCATTGTTTATGATATTGTGTGAACCACAACAAGCCAAGCTTCCTGGTCGAATAAGAGTTTCACGTTTGGAATAATGTTTTGCTATGAATAAAATAATTGATTGATTGAATAGTAATGCATAGTAAATATTTCGTTATTCAAAACCCATTTTAACCTTTGAATGCATATTCCTAAGAGCCCACTCGTATAACTATATATGATACATGATAGAAAATAATATTGACTATGAAATTTTTCGTTCGCCAACGATTAGCCTAAGTTTTCTGATTAGCCTAATGAAACATTGAGAGTGCCCCTACACTGACCATATTATTACCAAAAACAATACAAATATTGCCGTTAGCTGTGACAGTAGACGAGAAGTGATTTTTCAAAGTACGCACAAAGGTAAGAGGGAGCGAGGACTTTAATTCGCATCAAATTGTTCTTATATCTTTAAATATTTCACATAATCTATCTAGTTTTATCTTATACCCAATTTTTTTGTGCATAAAAAATATTCCATGATTTATACCCATTTTACCTTCACATGCATACCCCCAGATACCCACTTTTAAGACTACCCAAGAAATCTGACAGGAAATCATTAACTGTCTATTTTGGCTAACGCAAAACAGCTGTGATTTGTCTGACGAGTAGGGGTAAGAGTGGAAACTGGCGTTAGTGTCAGTAAAAAAAAAATCACCCATGCCATCTAGCGTTTGGCAACATTTGGCATTTTTTCAAGCTCGGTAATCGTTTTTCTCCCAGGAACTCAGATCAGAAGCTCATTACTACCCTAATTTTACCAGTTGCACCTATTAAATTAATTATTCTTATTATTACACTGAGAAAAGTGCCATGTCGCCAAACGCAAGATGGCGTAGATAGTCATTTTATGAGATGGCGTAGGTCTCTTTGGGTCGTATTATTACCAAAAACAGTCAGACAGTGCCACTAGTTGTGACGAAAGATTATATATAGTTTCTCCAGGGACATACGCAGGTGACATAAGGAGCACGGACTGACCCAAATTGTTTCTATGTTTCGCATAGTTTATATATATATATTTTTTTTTAGGTATGTTTTTCAAAGAATTGTTATGTTTGACAAATACTTCGTTATTAATAGCCCGTTTTACAATTCGAATAAATGTTCCGAAAAACCCAATCATAAAACTACCCAAGATATATTATAGAAAATAACATTTGTGTTAGATTTATTTTGGCTAACTGACATGCCAACACACAAAGGAAAATGTTTCCAATCATTGGGGCAAATAGGGGATGGGGGTATCAATAAATAAACGAAACCTAAAACGTACAGAAATTACAATAAATAATCAGTTCAAAGTTAAAACGGGTAGACAGTACCACAAAAAGGAGTAGGGCTGACGTCTCCTGTGCCTTCTAGACACCAAAACGTAATGCACACATTACTGAAAACAATTCCTTTCTCCAGCTTTGTGTTTTTGGTTCTCACAACATAAAAAGAAATAAAAAACATACAACCAAGCTAACTAAAAAGAATAAATCAATGTGCACTGACAGTTTAATATATACTGATCTAAATTCTTGAAAGTCAACAAAAATTTCGTATTTACTATGAAAAAAAAAACGTCTAAAATATATTTTTTGTTGACCAGGGTTCCCGGGCCTTTGGTAAAATCCCCGTTAGATGTGGGGTCCGTCAGGGTGGTGTGCTTTCACCTCATATTTTTAAAGCTTGTTTATTAAATGTTCTTAATAAGATACCGTGTTCTTACTCTTCAGGGTTGTCAAATGTCTCCTATATTGCATATGCGGATGATCTGCTTGTTAGCAGGTCAAAGTTTACTTTAATGAAGTCTGTGCCACTAGTATCACGGCTGTATGGGGAAACTGGATTAAGCTTTAACATAGATTAAATAATAAAAAAACTAGTTTTTTAAACTGAAAGTAAGGATCGACATTAAAACTTAAAACGAACAGAAATTATTCCGTATATGAAAGGGGCTGTCCCCTCCTCAACGCCTCGCTCTTTACGCAAAAGTTTTTTATTGTTTAAAAAAAATAAGGGTTGTGAGAGTCAAACATTAGTGTAAAGAGCGAAGCGCTGAGGAGGGGACAGCCCCTTTCATATACGGAATAATTTCTTTTGATTTTAAGTTTTAATGTCTCTCCTTACTTTCAGTTTAAAAAACTTGTTTTTTTTTTATTTAATTTCTGATTGTTTTTTAGTTAATGCAGCTTTTATTTTGGCTCGCCGTCATTGAATAATAAAACAAAATTTGCATAAAAAATTTACTTTTCTTTTGCTAAATGGCTTTCTCTAAAGTTGGTTCTGACGTAATTTACAAATTAACTTACGTAACGAACTTCTATACACTGAATACATTTTCTGATACACTGAATCTGACGGTGTGATTTTCATTAAAATTCTTTCACTTGTAGGGGATGTTTCCCCCCTCTTTAGAAAATCAGGTAAATTATCTCAGGCTCATACCCTTTGATGAGTAATCTTAAACTTAAAAAAATTTATATATTTAGAATCAGCATTATAAATACATTCTTTTGATACATTCATTGACATCAGAATTCCGTTTTTAAAAGTTTCGATTACTATTGAGCCGTATCGCTTGTTTTTTTTTATTGTTTTTTTTATTACGTATATGAGGGGGCTCTCCCCTTAGTCAATACCACACTCTTTACGTTAAAATTTTGTTTAAGTCACAAACCCCTGAATCACAAAGGCCGTTTAATTAGAATATATAGCTCTTTTGAAAGCACCAAAAAAAACTGAAGCGTAAAGAGCGAGGTATTGACTTGGGGGCAAACACCCTCATATACGTAATAATTTCTGTTCGTTTTAAGTTCTAATGTTGCTTGTTACTTTCAGTAGAAAAAACTTGTTTTTTTTAATTTAACTTCTGATCGTTTTTTAAATAATGGTTGGAAATCCGGCGCCCCCTTCATAGAAATGCCCTTACCCCAAAGAAACATCCTCCACGGGAACATCCTGCTTCGGCCTTCACATCCTGCTTCGACCAGGGAATATTAGCGATATTAGAATTATGTATTTCCGATATTGCAAGTTTTTACTGTATCTGCCTCACAGATACAGTAATAGAAAGATTATGCGGTTTTTTGGCGCTCCTGATATTGTAAGTTGTTTTGTCAGACAAGTAGTTTTGTCAGGTCTTCAAGGGAATATTTATGCTACATTGTGTGTTAACCATCCTCATATCAGGGTAGCCATAGCGCATTGAGTTTAATATTAATTTATTTGTGTTGATGTTAAATGTATTTTTATGTTTTTTCTCTTTTCTTATGTTACTCCACTTCATTTCCTGTATTGTGGGTTAAAATAAATTATTATTATTACAGCAAAGTGCAAATTACGTTCTGGTCTTTAGAAGACACGGGGGGCACAAGCCTTACTCATCTCTCTGGCAGTTTCTTCTCATTTTAAGTTTGACTTGATTATTTATCCTAATTTATGTGCGTTTCGACTTTCATGTATTTCTTGATAATAGTTTATGGTCGTTTTACGCTTGAAATACTATTTGACTTTATTTATGCTCATCTATGGTTTAATATAGTTCTTTACTCTTCTTTTGTAAAAAGATTTTGAAAATTAGTTTCGGTTCGATTTTAATTGACATATTTTTTCATTGGTTAAGAAAATAATATTTTATACCTTCCTAGTTTTCAAACAGTTCGTAGTAACGAATTGTAAGTAAGGAGCAATGATATTTTGCCCAATTTCCGATAAAAATACATTTTAAATGTTCTCACTTTTTTAATTTTAATCAATTAAAAATTATTAAGACTTTAAGGAATAAAATCAATATAGGCCAATGTGTATTAAACTGACAATGCACATTCATTTTTTTTTCAGTAAAGTGCAAATTATGTTCTGGTCTTGAGAAAGCTTGGGGGTGGTCAGCCCTACTCATGTTAATTATTTTGTGTTTTGAGTTTGATTCGGTTATTTATCATAATTTCTGTTCAATTTCGTGTTTTCATTCAGATTCCTTGACTTTTAGGGGGTGTTTCCCCTCTTTTTCGAGCAGCAAGCTGGAGGTATCTTGCCTCTTCCAGTATACCTTTAACCTGCTGTACCATGTATGAGGCAGAACCACTCAAGTAATTTCAATGTTATTAGAGGCATGAAGTGAAAGTACTTCTCCCACTATCATTGTTTTAGCTGAAAGGCATGTTGTACCTTCTTTAAACCAGAATCATGCACTTTCAATCTGTATGAACTATCAATTTATGGAATTGGAGGAATTTTAAGCGGGCCCATAGTCCCTCCAACACCCCTTGACCATCCCAATACCAACCTTTTTTCAAAAAAAGGGGCAGATCCCCCCCCCCCTTTTTTTGAAACTTTTTTTGAAAAGCAACTCTGAAAAGTCATTAGATAGAAATTTTCTGAACGTATTGAATCAGAATTTTGTTATTATGGTATTTAGTTTAGAGGAGGATACAAAATAGAGTTTTACCTTTTAAATTATCTATCTCTACTCTTTTCCCCTCGAAAAGCATGGACTTTTGATTTTCGAACTTACAGCAATAGAAGTGGAATTTTCAGTAATATACAGTAGGCTTTCGAAAGTGTTTTGAGCTTCATCCCTTTGCTAGATCCTGATTTATAGCGTTTTAAAGAGTTTGTTGAAATGAACCAAATTTAAGAACAACGCTATATAGGTAACTGTAAGAAAAGACCAAAGTGGGCCCAAGGCTCCTTCGACACCCTACCCCTCCACCTCCAAATCTTAACTGCCTGGTAAGCATGTCACGACTTATTTAAAACTAATTAATTTAAAAAAAATCTGATGAAAGTAAAGAGCGGAGTTGAAATTTAAAGCAAAAGAATTTTTGCTTCACTGTTTATGCAATGTATTTTTGAAAAACGGTATCAAATAAAAAGGGTTACGATATTTCCCTATTTTTGTAGAATTCTGAAAAAGCTAGCACTTTACTGAAAACACAAGACTGACGCAAGAAAGCAGGATAGTGACCTGCAGAAAACAGTAAACTAGTTTAAAAAGCTCTCAATAGTTTATTACCGGCCATGAAATCATTAAATTTAAGTCTCAACTAAGCTTAGTTTTCAGTGAATTGCTAGTTTTTTTCAGAATTAATCAGATTTTCATGTTTCCTGTACCAAGAAGGGAGTTTTCAGGTTATTACCGTCACAACAAAATATCCTAACCGCTACACAACCATACTCTATTTAAAGGTGTCAGTTTTATAGCTTTTGCTGTTCCCAATCATCCGCTAATTACGGGTTAAAAATTTATTGCAATAAGATAACCTAGACCATGAAGTTTTATCACTACTCGATGCGGCTTTTTTTTATGATTTTTTCAACTATAAATATACAGAAAGCACTTTCATATGATCAAAAGCAGAGACGATTCTAGGCGGGAGCAACGGGACAGTCAGCTTTGGGCGACCGTTCGTAGGGGCGCTGGTTCGTAGGGCACCTTCGTTCGGGGAGTGAAAGGGATAAAAGAGGAAAGGGGTTGGATGACAAGGGGAAGATCCTCTCCATTAAAAACGTCTATAGATAACCATACTTTTAAGAAAGTTTTGTCCATTCGTTTCAGACTCCTCCAAGATGTTTAGATAGGAGGGGGTGGCCTATTCTGAGAGCCTTCGAAAGGTGATTACAATTTCATGGCGACACAAAAAAAAGCACCGTTCTGAGCTTCTAACGCTAAAAGCAATACGTGTGTGGTATTGTAAAGCATTTGTATTTGGGACTTCCATATTTAGTACAACATGGCTTATTTATTTTTCATTTGTCAACTTAAATATTAATATAGTGATTCGAATAGCGACACAACTATAGTATCAATTTCAGTTTTAAATATTCCTCTGAATTGTGTGGTTGAAGTGTGCCAGCGTTTATTAGTCAGGACCATATTTATTTGCTTAATGAAGGAGGTATACAACGTTTCAAGTTTCACAGTTCAAGCACTAATCAGAGGGACAAAAAAAGCTCATTATTATCCTGTATCAAGGTTCGATACAACATTGAGTAACTTCTTTACTGAACAAATCGTTTTTTTTGCACATACTCAAGACAGACAAAAAATAGAGTTGGAAAATGAAAAAATGAAACATAACTTTTATAGCTTATATACTGCAAAACATTCGGTTGAACATGTTATTATTAACACCCCATAATCTTTTGTCCGCTCTATACGGACACAAGTCTACAAGATGCCTATCCGAACGTGACAATCATCTTGAAGATCTATTTATAGTCCAGGAAGTGTGTGAAAAAAGGGCCTAACCCGAAAAAAATTGCAAAAGAAATGATTCATTGACTACCCAACCCGAAAAAATGCGCATATTCCAAATATGTAAAGTTTGCTCACCTAGCTGTTTCACAAATATGTTTTGTGAAGTTGAGGTTGATATTGAGGAGGTGAAATTCGTGCTTTCCATATAAAGGCGTGCAAAAACAAAATTGATGTATGGAACAGGGTAATAGACTACATTTATTACGAAAATCCCCTTTATTTGAACGTAAAACTGAAAATTAGGTTTTGTGAAGTTGAGATTGATTTTGAGGAGGCAAAATTCGTGTTTCCATATAAAAGTATACAACAACAAAATTTATGTTTGGAATAGGGTACTATATCACGGTGATTATGAAAATTACCTTTATTTGAACATGAAACTTAAAATAAGGTCTTTTGAGGTTGAGGTTGCTTTTGAGGAGGTGAAATTCGTCTTTCTATATAAAGGCGTACAACAACAAAATTGATGTCAAGAATAGGGTACAAGATGACGGTGATTACTAAAATCACCTTTATTTGATAGTAGCCTAAAATCAAAACTTTCATTTAAACATTCTATCATAGTTAAAGCACGCTGAATCTGAAAGAGATTGGTCTTAAAATATAGAATAACAACTATCACCCATTTCGATGGTTTAACTAACAATTAAAATATTCACGACTTTTTCAGTTATATAATATACAAACGTGATAAAAAAAAACAACTAAATATCAATATTCATAGGTTATAAATATCAATATTTATCTTCCAGATCAACTCGGGGAAACTCAGTTGTAACACTGTTAGCACAACTTTTTCTCTTGCAAGGTTCACAGGCCCAGGTGTGTTTCATGCATTTTCTTTGCAAGTGCATTGCAAATTCCGCTTATTATCCGACTTTCCACATATACGGTTGGGTAGACTGATAGGTCTTGCATCTAAGTGTTGAGTTAAGTTTCTGCTTGTTTGTCTTTCTTCATTAGACATGTTGATCTAAATAATGTATAATCGTTAATTATTTTTTGTTTTTTTCTTTTCCCTTGTTTGTACTCTTCTTGTTCGTTCTTGTAATGCATCGAAAGGGGACAAAAATAAATAATAATTATTATATTCGAGCAGTCGGTTTTGCAGTTACATTGAAAAACTGCAAGGAGAGTTGGGGCAGCGGAGAGTTCACCAAAAACAGGGCGATATAATCCATTCTTAATTACCCAACCGAAATGGGTAGGGTCGAGATTACATTAGGGTTTTCCGTGGTTCAACTTGCAAATCATTAGTGGGAGGGAAAACTTTACACTCAACATACAAAGCAGATGCTGTAACCTTCTCGATGAATTTGAAATGACGCAACTGATTTAGGGTTGAAATTGAGCCTGGACATTTATACAAAATCATTATTGCTTTTTCCCCAGCTACTGAAATGTCGTGCTTGGTGGATAGTGGGTCCATAAAGATTTAGTGGATTCGTAAAACTCGTTGTTTTTTTATCAGAAGGTGTAATCTTACTGACTTCCCAATGCCATAGACACGAGAAGTTGAATTGCACTAAAGGAAGGTGTGGACATAAAGATTGTGCTGTATATACGATGTCCAAGTTTGAGTTCTATTGTATTTATATTCCGAATTCTATTCTCGGAAATTCCAGCTCGAGGCTCAGAGAAAAAGTAGATCGCTTGGCTACCTGTCTGTGCGTGACACTGTACATAAATAACATAACAGTAAGATCACCCCTCAGTGATTTTTGGCTACTACATCCTCATCACGTACAAACAGCTCCTCCCATTTAATTTGTCATCAGCGGTCCAGTGAATATTACCCTGGAGCGAGTATTTTCGTAGAAACTTTCTCAAAATGCCTTTGAAACCAATTCGAGACTTCGAAACCTACTTGTAATTTCTTAAAACATCTAATAATACCATTGCTCTACTAATTATAGATTTTTATATATGTTTCAGAATAAATTAATTTAAGATAAGATTCTTTAAAATTTGGCGCTACAAAGGTGAAGAAGCCAAGTTTCGCGTTCAAGAGAAACCAGACTTGTCTACCCGTGAAAAAATCGAATGTCACTTATGTTTATACTTGTTTAAATGTTCTCCGGAGCACTTGCATCTCGGTTCGGCTTTGTATAATGGTTGAGATAGGGAATGATCATACTGTATTATATTTATATACAGTGGTACGTGATAACGAAGGAGCATAAGCAGATCTGTGTCATCTCCAACCAGGATAGTAGGTATAAAAAAAAAAACAGATCGAGCTGCAGTTAGAACAATGAGAAGATTAACGTCACCTTCTTCTCGGTATACCTTACACCCAGCATTCGTCAGGTACTCACTGGTCATGGCTAAGACTGCTAGCTTGTTCTTGAAGTTACTTGAAAAGACTTCTTTCTTTGTAGAACAGACCATATTCCTGCAAAAATTGAACTGCGGGTACGATCGTGTCCCTTTCCGTCTCAAATGGGTGATGTCTTTGATTGAAGGTGTTTGATCGTATTCGTCGAAAACCACCGACGTCCTTTGCACCCCGTATTTCCGTGCAACGTAGTCAACGTACTTCTGGCAGATACTATCACAAGTTGAGTTTTTTACCAAGGGTTTCGCTGAAGCAGTGCTCCACCATCGAGACCTATATACTTGTCACTAAAATCTTTGACGAAGTCTTCAGTTTTTGGCTGCTGTTCTGCAAGTAGACGCCACATTGCATCGGTGAGGGCAGGCTCATCAGCTAATCGTGGAAGTCCGTTCGCTTCAAAAAGTGACAGAGGCGGTATACACAATTCATACTCAAAGTATGACTCAAAATCATCGTTGCTATTTCCAGCAACTGGGACCAGCCGCTGAAACATCCTGATTGTCTGTTAATAACTGGTGCGACTTTATTAGCAGGCACTACGACTACAGACTTTTTCTTCAATGTGGACGTGAGACGTTTTCCCCTGTCATACTATCCATGATTTCTTGTCCGACGGATCTAGCTGTGTCGACGTTGAATTTTTTATCGGCTGTAACTCCAGAAGTAATGTTTCGCAAGCTTGGATCTTCTGCGAAAGAGGTTATTCTCAGCAAGAAAGCAACTCTGGGATGTAATCTCGACCCTGCCCAGTTCGCTTGGGTAATTCAGAATAGATTATATCGCCCAATTTTAGGTGAACTCCCCGCTGCCCCAACTCTCTCTTTGAAGTTTTTCATTGTAACTGCAAAACCGACTGCTCAAAAATGCGATGCACTTGCAAAAGAAAAGGCATGAAACGCATCTGGGCCTGTGGACCCTGCAAGGGAACAAGCTGTACTAGCTGTGTTACAGCTGAGTTTCGGAGTTGATAAATATTGATGTTTTTTTTATCACATTTGTATATTATATAACGGAAAAGGTCGAGAATGTTTTAATCGTTAGTTAAACCATCTAAATGGGCGATAGTTGTCATTCTACATTTTAAGACCGGTTTCTTTCAGATTCAGCGTGGTTTAACATTGATGGAATATATAAATGAAACTTTTAATTTTACGGTCAAATAAAAGTGATTTTCATTATCACCGTGATCTAGTAACCTATTCTAGGCATCAATTTTGTTGTTGTACGCCATAAATGGATATACGAATTTCACCTCCTCAAAACCTCAAAACTACAACCTCAAAGACTAATTTTTAAGTTTAAGTTCAAATAAAGGTGATTTTCATACTCACCCGGATCTAATACTCTATTCTAGACATCAATTGTGTTGTTGTTCGCCTTTACATGGAAGCACGAAGTTCACCTCCTTAAAATCAACCTCAACCTCAAAAGGCCCAAGTTTTAATTTTACGTTCAAATAAAAGTGATTTTCACAATCACCTTGATCTATTGCTCTATTGCAGACATCAATTTTGTTGTTGTATGCCTATATATGGAAACACGAATTTCACCCCCTCCAAATCAACCTCAACCTCAAAAAACACATTCGTGAATCAGCTAGATGATAAGACTTAGCACATTAGGATTCAGCGCATTTTCTGAGTCGGGTTGTCAAAAAATCATTTTTCTTGTTATTTGTTTCAGGCCAAACCGTTTCCTTCCTGGACTATTAACTGTGCATGCATCAGTGTTTTCTAAGGAAAGAAGCTGTAGTAACAGCAGTAAATTCAAGTGAATTAAAAACTATCTTAGAAACAAGTAGGCCGAGTAGCGCTGGACAAACTTGAGTATAACACACAGAAAACATGATGTGGCTTCGAAGTTTTCATATGAATTCATTACCCAGGCTTTTTCTTCGAGAACAGCGCGTAAAGTTAACCCTTAGTATGCGGGATAAGATTCATTGTTATATAATTTAAATTGTATGTGTGCTGTGTCACCAATAAAATGTTGTTTCGGGCAACCATAATAGTTTCTTTTTTTTAAACTTGTTGTACATGTTAAGGTTTACATAAGAAATATATATTCATAATAGTAAAATAATTGATTAAATTTACAATAAACTAATCTATTATTTAGAAAAATAAAATAAACATAATTTGATATCTATATTGAGTTTGTTGATGGGGGGGCACCAAATGCCATTCTTGCCCGGGGCACCGACAGGTTTAGATCTGTCCCTGATCAATAGCTTTGAACTGAGTCTTAATACACCTCTCCAAGATATAGCAGTTGCCTTCCAGCTCAAGTGGTATGAATTTAGAAGAAGGAGCATGGGTGCCTGTACCCCCATCCCAAGTTTTTCCCCTGTCCAGATTTTGACACATACCCCTTTTGGAGCGTTTTAATTTGAAAATGCCGCTTTTTAGTATTGAAACTGAAAAATCGTGCCTAGTGTACATTATATAGCCATTATATGGCTATATAACATAAATAGTGCCATTATATAGCCCATGCCCCTTGACTGTCGGGATGTGGAACTTTTTTGCCCCCTCAATAAAAATGCTGGAGCTACGCCCCTGCCTCTACACACTTTTAAGTGTGCTAGAGGTATAAAGTAGAACCTATTCAAACATTAAAAAGAAATAAAATCTAACTAAATATGAATTTCCTTTTAGTAAAAAAAAACTCTAATAATTGGATCGGCAGCCTAATTAAGGGGGCCTAAATGTTTATTAATATACTTTCGTTAGTTTCATTTAATTGTAGATTCTGCTACCACATTTTTCGAAAAGATGACTACAAGTGGAAACACATTTTTTGGTATCTCCATTGAAAAATACTTTTCTGGTATTTTCACTTAATAAATGGAAAAAAAATTGTTCCCTCTCCAAGATCTCTAAAATATATTTTATCCCCCCCCCCCCCTCCCAACGTCTTTAGAAATTAGCTTTACCGCTCAAAGGCTCGGTTAGCGTTGGCAAACCTTAGGCGAAATGAAATTTTTCAACATGCCTGTACTACCGAGGTTATCCCGTATCAGATGTGGCAGGCTCCTTGAGCAGGGGCCCTGCGAATTCCCTAAAAGCCTATTTATAAAAAGATTTTACTCATACCGAGAATTACGGAGCTAACAATAATTGGAGCCAATCATTATTTTTCATATATTTTTCAGTCAATCAGAAAATTCTATGAAAAATCTGAGTGGGTCAAATTAGGGGTAGCTTATTCTCAGTTTTAGTAAAACTTCGTTGAGATTTGGCCTTAAGACATCTATTTGTATCGCAAGGCTAATGCTGAAATACAACCAGATGCTGGTCTAAAATAGATTTACCTATACAACCTAGTCTTGGTGGCTGAGAAATTAAGGGTAGAGTTATAGCTTCCCCTTGTCTCATGATGGTTCCTTTTCTAAGGATGACTAGGATTATCTTAGCTTTGATTTTTTTTCAAGTCTGACTCAGATTCTAATTCATCAGGCTTTGACCTTGTCAAGGCAGTTCCTCAGATTGAAGGTAAATCATTATAAGCTAAACTATAGTCGTTTTTTATAGTCATAGAACATCTCCAGCTTCACAAGCATTCATTACAGATGAGTGATTTCATTAAATATCTATGGATATTGAGCTAGGCCATTTGGGCTGCAAATCAATCTTTGAAAATTTAACTCGTCAAAGACCAAGGTTACCCTACTTTGTAATAAGACAGAGTTCGGGTAGGCACGGGTTTTATCCTGAAAAGAAACCCCCTCCCTCAAATCCTAATGTCACCAGAAAGTCAATGGAAACGCATTCTCTGGAGACAACACTTCTTTTTCAGACAAAAACGGTCAGTTTTATTATACTTGACTTTAGAGGGGTTGTAGCCCTTGAAAGGGACTAGAGTTGATACCACCTGCCACACTCAGGTTGTGTTGGCACAATCGCTAACACTAGTGCAGATCACTGAAAGCTCAGCTACACTGATTTACCTGGCAAATCTCAATATTCCTACTACTAAGCAGCCTATACTCTTTATAAGAGGGAGACTGACAACCAGAATAATTTATATTCTGAGATAAGTAGATGGATCCAAATATGAGGGCAACATTTGCAAGCTAGCTATAGAAGATAAGTCTGCAAACCAAGATTAGAATATTGGAAGCTACGTGATGACAGCGTTCAAATCCGGTTCTGAAGCATGGGCGCTCCAAAAAGCCGATGAAGATTTGCTAGATGTTTTCGAGAGAAATTGCCCAGGGATTGTTCTGGGTACCCGGCTGACCGAGTGTATTTCAAACTGTAGGCTGTACGAAAAGTGTGGTCCGATTCGGCTTTCTAGGGCTATAATGAAAGAGAGAGATTCAGATGGCTAGGGCACGTTCTGCGGATGACAGATTGTCAAGGATCTCCGGCCAACCGTCTAGGGCTAAACAGAAAGCAGGTCGTCTGCGGTTAGGGTGGGAGGATGTTTTAAAAAAGATTTAAGGGAAATGGAACTTTTTGGGATGGTGTAAAGAGGAAGGCTTTGAATAGATTGTTATGGAGGAGGAGCGTACGTAGCTGTGTTGGCCTCAGGCGGCTTGTTGCTGCGGCGACTTGTTAGTAGTAGTAGCTAGCTATACTGGCTTAGCTTTGCATCTAATATTCTTGACTAGCAGAAAGCTGCTAGACTATTACTTGCAAGAAACTAGTCTAGACGTGAAAAGCAAATACAGGCTGCTAGTCGAAAGTCCCTTTGGCTAGTATTTTTACTGCTGAAATTTAAATCATACACTGCTGACTTAAATAATACCCCAATTTTAACTTATATTATTTTTCAATTAACAACTCTAAGAAATGGTTAGTATTTTAAAAAAACCTTATAAAATCAAGACTGAGACCCAATTATTAACAATAACTTTTTGAGAAAACTGATCCTTGTGTCCTGAACTGTGGTCCATTTTTTAACCACTGGCTCTTTCAGTCATTGTCCATGATAATTCTCACTGACCTGCCTCATAAGTCAGCTTTGTTTTCCACTAAACAGAAGTAACTGGTCATTTTTTACAACTAAGGCGTGGCTCGTTGTGAACATTTTTGTAACCTAATTTACTATAGTTAAGCGGCTTTGTACAAGGGGTAGCAGGCTGGAGACTATTCTGAAGATAATGTGTTTTCAACTTTTACGTAGTTCTTACCAATACTACAGATAATAAGTAGGAACCAAATCGTCCAGCTTTAACAAAAACTAATTTTTAATTTTCAGAGAATTTTGATAGCTTTCAACACTTTCTTTGCAGCACCTCAATAAAGTTACTTACAGATTATGAAGTATGGCAACAGATCTCGACTTTAATGTCAGTTATACTGTAGTTAGGTACAGCATAGTACCTAGGTACATATAGGTATACTATAGTACTTAAGTATTAGGTACAGTATATTAGGTATCTAAACATCCAAGCCGAGCTAGCAAATGTCATTGCATCAATCTTGCTGTGAAAGACGAATAAGCTTGCAAAAGAAAGCTAGGATGAAGCATTAGAAGAAGCCTGCAGGTTACCCAACTTTTACCTTGCTGAAAGTGGCACAAGCTGTAAAAACACCAAATCCATTGGAGCTGGCTCAAGTCTGTAATTTTAAACATTAATTGAAACAAACTGACCAGATAAGCCAAGTCACAGCAAACCTTAGTTTTGCTTAGATATCAGCCAGCCAAGGCCGTACCCAGTGGGGGGGATATGAACCCCCCCCCCCCGAAATGTTTGCTTGGCTCGCAAAAACGTAACAAAAATGGATATAAAAAATTTTGTATGCGTTTCTTGAGTTTTTTTGTGTACCCCCCCCCCCCCCGAAAAAAATTCTGGGTACGGCCTTGCAGCCAGCAGTTTAATATAAATACAAATGTCTTTTAGCAATCATCAGTTAGCTTGTGGAAAACAAATTGTTACCCAACAAAACTTTTGAATACCAATTGTTTGTTATGTATCCATCGGGCAGGAAATCAAAAATGTTATATATTATTACAAACTATTACATTGGAACGCTCAAACACAAAATAGACTAAAAACAGAATTTCAAACTTTCAAGCACATACAAAGTTAGAATACAAACTTTATAACTACAGAATTGTTAAAAACTATCATTAAATAAAAAAAAACTTGCAAAGTTTTACTTTATTTGGCAAAGTAGTTAAATGTGATACTAAAGCCACATCAAGAATTTTGTTTGTTTAACAAAATGCATTAACTATTTAGCAAACAATTTTCCATTAAATCACAAAAACACGATTCTTTGCAGTTAGTTTTTTTAAGGACAGAAACACTACTAAAATAGAGGGCGAATTAAAATCAAGCATAGTAAAAAAGAGCTAAGTTCATTTACATTACAATAGTTTACAAATTGCAAAATACAGCCCAAATTAATTTTATTCGTAGCCAATTTACTGCTCACCTCTTGACCTGAAAAAGAAAAAAAAATTAGCTCATGAAGGTAAGAGATAAAACTTTACCTGGAACAAAACAAAATTCTTAAAGACATATTTGAATAAAACAAATTCACAAAAAACAGTATTAGGATATACTTATGAACCTTCTAGGATACGTTCTGCGGATGAAACAGATTGCCACACTGCCAAAAATTGTCCTCGTTGGCCAACCGTTTAGGGCCAAACGAAGAGCAGGTCGTCTCGGAGTAGGCTGGAAGGATGTCGTACGGAGAGTTTTAAGGCAAGTGAGATCTTCCCAGGAGGGTGTAAGGAGAGAAAGTTTGAACAGATTGGGATGGAGGAAGAGCGCGCGAACCTGTGTTGGCCTCAGGTGGTTTGGTGCTGCAGTAATTTGTTTGTAGTAGTAGTAGGGAGAGTATGAGCCTTCTAGAAAAATGGCCTTTGTCCTAACCCAGACCTATTTCAGACTTTGTCCTGATTATATTAAAACACTGAATTGAGAGCTTGAATTTACTGCATTCTTATATAGTTAAGGAGGATGATTTTTTGTTTCTTTATTTCTTGCCCTAGAGAGCCCAGGAAAGCGAGATTGAAATACACTTTTTTACAGCCTACTGCTCAAAACACGGTCAGTCAGCCGGATCCCCAGAACAATCCGTAGGCAATTTTTTCTGGAAAACATCTAGTAAATCTTCATCCACTTTTCGGAGCACCCATGCTTCAGAGCCATATTTGATGCCTGTCATTACTGTACCTTCTAATATGGGTGGGAGGATGTCATAAAAAAGACTTAAAGGAAATTGGAACTTCCTGGGAGGGTGTAAAGAGGGAGGCTTTGAATAAATTGTGGAGGAGGAGGGGCGTGCGTAGCTGTATTGGCCTCAAACGGCTTGTTACTACGGTGAGTTGTTAGTATTAGTAGTAGTTTATTTCTTGTCATCGTATCATCACACTATAAAATATCGAGCACCCTTCTTAGTCCACCTCAAGACCTGTATTACGGGAAAGAAATCAACAAATTTTCATCAGGACTTGCAATTTTCGAAGACAGAAAACGAGTGAACCCTTTATTTTAATCACCTTTTAAGCATCCCAAGCAATTATTGAAAGTGAGAAGTCTCAAATATTGCAACATTAGGCCTATTCTAAATCAAAACTCATATAGCACATATTTCACAAATGGTGGTCAATTTCTTCTAAAACTGGTTTATAAGAACATTCTTAATAAAGTATATTGGCTTATACTCAAGGATTTTAGGGGATTGGAGGGGTTACAACATCTACCTTCTTTATAACTTTTCTTAGTTTTGGGTCTGGCTTCATGATTTATGTTACTTAGTTTTATGATAGATACATTATTTTTAGAGTTATAATGTAATTATACTTAGAATAAAATTACTTTTAAGAAAAAAGTTCATCTTGGCACTCACATATATTTCTGCTCTTTTTAAGATTGTCTGAGTAGACATATTGCGGATATGTCGGAGATATTGCAGATATGTCCTTTTAACAACTGAGTATTGTCTATTGATCGAATTCAACATCTCCCTCAATATTCTTTGAAAGTTTTATCTTAACATACACCGCTTTTCCGGCGATTTTTCCCCTACACGCACTATTTTAACAAAATGGATGTACATAGTATTTTTTTATTTAGTTCAACATTTCCTGAAATTTCAACTAAATACCATTACCTGATCCTGATATATTGCACTTATGCCCTTTTAACAAGTGGGATGCACATAAATGTATGATGATTTACTTGAACATTCCCCTCATTCTTTTCCGAGTTTCAATGTAATACCCTTGGCTATTCCTAATATAATGTAGAGGGCCGTTTTGACAACCTGGATGCATATAATGTCTTTTGATTTTATTTAACATCCCTCTTAGCATTCTATAAAAGTTTCAAATTAATCCTCATAGCTATTCTTGAAATCAAAATATATGAGCTCAAATCAATCCTTTTGAAAACTTGGATACACGTGGAGTCTTTCGATTTAGTTCAACATACCCCACAATATTAACTGAAATTTACAATTCAATAGCTTTAGCCATTCACAAGATGTTGCAAAATAAGACGTTTTAACAACCTTAATGCACTATTCTGTTTTGAGAAGCAGGAAGCATTTCCCCAATTTTAGCTGTGATAACAGAGGTTGTAGTAGTATATAGAGTCACAGTCACAATAGCAGTAGCAATACTAAAAATAGTAGTAGCAGTCACAAACAGTAGCAGTTGCAGTCACGAGTTATTGCACTTGTAGTCGCAAGCTGCTGCTCTTGCTGTTGTGAGTAGTGGCAGTTGCAAATACATGGAGTCACAAACAGTATTAGCTACAAATAGTCACAGTTGCTATTACAAGTAACCTTAGTCGTAGCCAAAAATAATCATGTTTGCTAGTTTTTGCAGTCACAAGTATAATTATAGTCCTTATAGTCAAAGTTACAAGTAGTTGCATTGCAGACACAAATAGTCCCAGCCTGTAGTAATATGTGATGTTGCTTTCTTTTGCTTGTTTCCTTTTGTTTGTTTGCTTGTCTTGCTTTTGCTTATACAGTTTATTTATAGGCGCCTGGGTTGAATAAAAGTATAATCTCACAAACATTACTTAGTTTCAGAAGTGGGATTGCTAATCAAACTCATCAATTTAATCAACCTTTAAGTAACCACAGACAAGACAGCCTTCACCATGGATGTTGAACAACCAAGCATCAACTGGAATGCCTCATGCCTGGCAGATGAATGGAAGAGATTTGAGAAGCACATAAATCTGATGTTTGATTATGGACCACTTTCAGGAAAGACAGAAAAATCAATGTGTGCATACCATCAACATGGACAGGTGACAAGGGACGTAAAATCTTTGAAACACTTACATTTGTGGATCAAGAAAAGAGCAAAACTGAACCATACCTTACGAAATTCAGAGAATATTTTGCATCAAAGGCAAACAGCTTCTTTGCTCAATTTGTGTTCCACAAGAGAGAACAATTAGAAAACGAGAATGTGGAAAACTTCATAACAAAACTGAAGAAACTGGTAAAACCATGCGCGTATACCGACCCTGACAAAATGTTGAGAGATCGTATAGTGATTGGCATCAGACACACGAATCAGATAGCATCTGCTCGTGGAAGGAGACTCTCTTACTCTACAAATTGCCGAGCAGAAGTGCCGTCTCTAGGAAATAACCCAGGCACAGTTGCGAACATTTTGAGGAAAGGACCAACCACCTAAGCAAGATTAAAGACATAAAACTGAGAGAAAACCTGGGAAGTGTTACTTCTGTGGAGGTGCATACTCTCCAGCCCACGTTCGCCCAGCTAAGGAGAAGACTTGCACCAAGTGCAACAAACTCAACCATTTTACTCAAGTGTGTAAAGTACAAAAGGCGTTAACATTGTGATAGGTAAAATACCTAAAAGCCACCACCAGAAATCAACCCAACTGCCCAAAATCTAAAAAACTACAGTGAATCAAGAATCCCAGTCAGAGGAACATGTCAGGTCATGGGCAGCTACCAATCCCAAGTACCATCAAAGCTGCAGTTCTATGTAGTCGAAACAGATTCTATCCCTATCCTAGGGTTCAGATCAAGTATGGATCTGAATCTAGTTAAACTGGCCCTGAATGTGAACAAACCCAAAGAGACAAATTTCAACAACACTATTGAACAGTTCAAAGATGTATTTGATGGCATTGGAAAACTTGAGGTTGAATGCCACTTCCACCTGAAAGAAGGTCATTCCGAAAGTTCATTCAGCCAGAAAGGTTCCAGCTACCCTTAGAGATAAACTATAACAAGAGCTCAATCTAATGGAACAAGAAAGCATCATTGAAAATGTTACCACACCCACAGAATGGCTAAATTCAATGGCAGTTGTTGAAAAGAAAGATGGTAGTCTGAGAATCTGCATTGACCCCATTGACCTGAACTAGGCAATCATGCACCTATTCTATCCCATACCTACACTGAAAGATGCAACTATAAAACTACATGGAGCCAAGTACTTTAGCAAGATGGACGCCAGATCAGGCTATTGGTCACTCATTCCAGACACAGAGGCTTCCCTTACAACAACCTTCAAGACTATCCATGGTATCGCTTCAGAAGAATGCCATTTGGGATAATATCAGCCAAAAATGACTTCCAAAGGAAAATAGAAGGAACATTTGAAGGTCTTGAAGGGTGTGTGGTGATTGTTGACGACCTATTGGTCTATGGAGCAACAATTGAAGAGCACAACAAGCGCCTCCTTGCTATCCTAGAAAAAGTACGACTACGCAGTGTCAGGTTTATCAAGGAAAAATGTAAATTCCCTGTTTCTAGGGTACAATACTTTGGACACATCATCAGTACTAGCGAATTAAAACCTGACCCCGAAAAATTGACTACCATCAACAAAATGCACAGCCTAACCAACAACGAGAACTTAGCTACTCTGTTTGGAATGCTAAACTTTTTAGCCAAGTACATACCAAACCTCTCCTCAAAGAACAAGGATTTTCGTGGCCTGCCAAAACAGAAGGAGTTCATCTGGGAAGAAAAACACGAAGAAGCTCTGAGGGAAATAAAAATCAACAGTCAAATCCATCTTTCTTTGGCCCATCATGCAGCTCCATTGATCTCAAAGTTGATGCTTCATCCCATGGTCTTGGAGCGTACCAGTCACCTAATGGCAACGTCATTACTTATGCCTCTAGATCCCTGAACAAGACTGAGCAGAAGTACTCTCAACTAGAAAAGGAGTTATATGCACTTGTATTTGGGTGCAGGGGCGTCCCGAGGGGGGGGGGGGTGAGAGGCGTACCGCCCCCACAACTTTCTTGGCACTTGGCAGAAATTTTGAAAAACAAGCTGAAATTTAGCAAAATTCTTGATTTCTGCGAAAAATTCGGCATAAATCAGATTGCAATTCGGTAAAATTTACGGAGATCCCCCCCCACTAAAATCAGCCTCAGGACGCCCCTGTTTGGGTGTAAACACTTCCACCACTATCTCTATGGCAGAAAGGTGAATGCCACAACTGACCACAAGCCCCTACAGAAAGCAATAGCAAGAATTCAATATATGCTGCTACAGGTCCAACCTTATGACCTGGCATTCCAGTTGCTGACACTCTGTCCAGGCTACATTTGCCAGACACCAATGAGAGAATACATTGGGAGCTCGAAATCTATGTCCATCAGCTTTTGAGATTCCTGCCAATCAGTGATGCAAAGCAGGCAGAAATTGCCAAAGAAACATTTGAAGACCCCCAGCTCAGCTAACTAACAATACCATCAAAATTGGATGGCCAAAAACCTGGAAGCTCTGAAACAATGATCTCTTGCCCTACTGGACAATACAACATGAACTGACAGTTGACTGCGGCCTCATCCTCAGGGGAGAAAGAAACCTTATACCTGAAAAGCTGAGATCAGAAAACCCAAGCCAATTGCATGCTTCCCACTTGGGCATTGAAAAAACAAAACAGCAAGCAGACATGAAATGCAGACATGAAAGGATGACTGAATGCAGACATGAAAGGATGATCCAAAGATGTTCTGCATGTCAGAAATTCTGAAACAGTAACCAGAAGGAACCCCTTGCATTCAGAAAGATGCCCTCACTAACCTGGAGACACGTTGCTACAGACATCTTCACCTGGAAAGGTTCAAACTACCTGATCCTTGTTGACAGCCACAGCAGGTTCTTTGAAGTGGAAAAGCTGAAAGATATGACTACAAGCAAGGTCATCTCAAAACTGAAAGCAAACTTTGCTGGACATGTCATACCATTCTCCCTCATGTCAGACAACACTAGTCAGTACACATCAGCCAAATTTTAAATTCACAGAGCAGTGGGGAATCCAACATCCGACATCAAGCCCTCATTTCCCCCAATCAAATAGCCTGTGGAGAAAACAGCCCAGACATGCAAGCAAAATAAGGAAAGGCTGGAAAATGGGAGACGACTCTTATCTAGGACTTCTCAAATACAGAAATACTCCAGCAGATGGATTCGCTACTCTCTCACAGTTGTTGATGAGATACCAGCTGCAATCCATCATTCCATGTGTGCCTAAGCAACTGGTCAAGAAGGTCATGTCTACCCCTAAGTTCGTCCAGCACCACCAAGCAGCGCAAGCACGGCAGAAGGCATACCATAACCAGCAAATGAAGCTACTGGGACCACTCCATTCAGGTAACACAGTATGCTATTAAAAAACATCCCCATGGTATCTGGGAGAGTGCCCAAGAGGTTAGCTTGGCAGCTGCCCCCAGGTCATACTCAGTTTCACCCAAAACGGGCACAGCTGTAAAAAGAAATAGGCTGCATGGCAGGCCACCACACAACTGATGCTCAGGACCAACACTGAATCAAAGTACTGAGTCCCTTGTGAATATCCCAATTCTCTATGATCACAGCAAACGCACCATCCTACAGACGCCAACTGTAATGCAAGCAGGCAGGATAGTGAAGGCACCCTCTCACCTGAATCTATGATAGTGCTATATCAAGGGCAAGCAAGAAGTGTATATACCAACAGTGTTTTCATGAAAAAGTAAAAATGTGAGTCTATTACCATTTAGCCCTGAAGTTTTATTCTCTACATTGATGTGGATTTTCTCTTCTATTATTTTTTTTATGCTTCCTCTTGTGTGCATAGTGGGAAAAGAGGTGCAAGCCAAGCGCCGCGTCTTTAAAGCTATAGTGTAAAAATAAACAAGTTTGGGAGAAAGAAGATGCAGTAATTTGTGATGTTGTTTTATTTTGCTTGCTTGCTTTGGCTTATATGCTTTATTTATAGGTGCCTGGGTTTAATAAAAGTATGATCTCAAAAACATTACACAGCCACAGCCATAAGTAGACCCATTTGCAAGTAGTTCTAAGTAGTCATAGTTGCAGTTAAAAATAGTCACAGTCTCGAATAGTGACAGTTGCAGTCACAGTAGCAGTGGCAATCGTTGTCCTGAAAGTGTGAAATAATTACACTTACCTGTTCTGAAGATATTGCAAAAACACCTTTTTTAGGGCCTGGATGCAGAAATGGACATAGTCCTGGTCTCAAATAGAGGCAGTCAAAGTCACAAATAGTCATACTTGCAAGTAGTCCAAGTGGCCATAGTCACAGTTGTACACAGTTGCAGTTTCATCCACAGTAGTAATAGCAATAGTGGTTCTAAAGGTCTAAAGTTAACACCATTTTTACTCCTCAGAAATTGTAGATACACCCCTTTGACAACCTTGATGTACACAGTATCTTTGGATTAAGTTTAACATCCCCCTTCCCCGGGCATGTTCAAGTGTCGTCCAACATGTCCTGAAAATTTCAAATTAATGCCCCTAGCCATTCTTGAGATATTCCTGAAGCATCCTTTTGAAATCAGCAAGCACATAGTTTATTTTGATTTGGCTTAACATTCCCTGAAAGTAGTCAAAATTAAATGTAGTACCAGTTGCAGTCAAAATTACAAGTCATGGCTGTCAAAGTAGTCACAGTTGCAACCAGTCACATTTGCAGCCACAGTAATAGCAGTAGTAGTTGCCCTGAAAGTTTCAAGTTTATACTTTTCCCTGTTCCAAAGATATAGTAGATATTACTTTTTGATAACTTGGATACTAATAGTGTCTTTAAAATTGGCTCAACATGCCCCTCAATATTCACCAAAATTTCACCTCAAAACCCTTAGCCTTTTTGGACACACCCAGGAAATAACATTCCTGCCTTTCACAATGATATATCCTGCATGCTAAAAATGGACAAGTTGGGTCATTTACACTTCTTACTCCAAGGGCTATGGGGGCATGTCATCCCCAAAGGTATAGCTATTAGAGCTCATAACAATTTTGAATAAAATTACTTTTTTTTATTGCTATCAGTATTAAATGGGTATCTAGAAAGGGGGGAGGGCTGGCTACCCTACTTTTTTTCAACATTCCTCTCAACATACCTTTAAACTTTCAACTAAATACACTTAGCCATTCCTTACCTGTTGTTGTTGTACCCTTTTGATTACCCTCTTGCACATAAGATATTTTGATTTTGTTTTACATCCCCCACAACACTTTCTAAAAGTTTTAACTTAGTACCCTTTGCCTTTTGGGAGACTCAGGATCGAACATGCCCCCTTTTCCTAATAACCAACCTTATATATAAACAATAGGCAACTTATAAAATATACAGCACTTGGTCCAATAGCTTTTGGGGTTTTTTGTCATCCCTGGAGGCATATTTATTTGAATTTTCAAATATTTTGAACAAAACAGCTATTGTAAAATTTTGATCAGGTGTCTTTGGGGGATGGCAGCAAAATAGGGCATGGAATGCTGCCCTCTAGCCACTTTTCAACATCCCCCTCAACATGCCCTCATAGTTTAAACTTAACGCCCTCAGCAGTTCTTGACAAACTGCAGATCTACCTTTTTCACAAACTGGATGCACATAGTATGTTTTGACTTAGTTTAACATGCCCTGCAGCATTTGCCAAAGTTTTACCTTTTCATGCACACCTAGAATCAAATATTCTCTCTTTTGCTAAAAATAAATACTACATTTAAAAAAAGGCAAACTGAACAAACTAAAATCAGTGCCATGGGGGCTATGAGGGGCATTGTGTCCCTGGAGGAATAGTTACTAGACATTTTCACTAATTTGAACAAGATCACTTTCAAAACTTCCACAAGTCTTTAGGGAAGGGGGCATCTTTAGGGAAAAAGGGCAAGGAGGCTGGCAGCCCTCCTATCAGTCTTCAACATCACCTTCAACATACCCTAGACTGAGAGTTTCAACTTAATACTCTCAGCTGGTTCTGAGATATTGCTGATATGCCCTTTTGACAACCAACATGCACATAGTTTGTTTTATGTTGGACATCCCTCTAAAAAATTGTTGGGGTTATGTCATTCCCATAGGCATAGTTATTTGACCTTTAGCAATATTATAAAAGCTAAAGGCCTTTATATAAATTTAGCCTCATTACAACTTATTTGACCTCACTTTATTATAAAGTAAGCATTTCATTGCTATATTGTTTTCTTTATAGGCCTACTATATATTGTTATCATTGCTATATTTTTTTCTTTATCAGGGAGTGGGATGCACTGTCAGAGAAATAAAATTTTATATTCAAAAGAAGGATAAAATAAGGAATATAATGGTAGGCTACTCCTTTTATTTTATTGAGATATTTTCTTTTGAACAGTCCCTGGTAAATTTATACACATTCACATAACTCAGCTTGGAAGACAGTGCATACATCATTTAGTGCCTTTTATATGCTCTTTCCAAGCACAATGATCAATTCTGGGGAAAATCCCATTTTGAGACCTTAATGGGAACCAAAAAGGTGGATTGCTACCTTATCTGTAGTTTTTAGACTATGATGCAAAGTTAAAAACAAATTAGATATAAAAATTAGCTTTTAAACAAGGTATTTAAATAACTCTCTACAATGTTTTAGTTCCCTGTTGGCAACAAAGGAGATAATAAAAAGAAGAAAGGGCATATCAGTGTTATTAATACAAAAAGGTGACATCATCACAGCAGCAACATTTTAAGAAATTTAAAATAAATTTCTTGTGTATTATTATCTCAATCAATCAGTAGTTGTACCGAACCAATTGTGCTCAAATCCTCCTCAGGGCCATACTATGGTGTCTAATTTGATCCTGAATTTCTTCCCACAGTAGAGTGCAGACGGTTTGTTATCATTGTAATATCTTTTCTTGATTTTTGGTCAATGATTTTTCCAATAGGCAATGCTTAGAAGTCCTCAAAAAAAAAAAATCCCCCCAGATCCCACCCCAAATACAAGTGAAACTGATACCCATCCTGGCTGGTCAAGCTCACTATCACAAAGTTCACATGATAGCTCCAATTCTGAGAATAGGACAATGATCAGTGTAGGGACTAATGTCACTATTAAATGATGATAATGGGTTTCAAGAGGTCCTTTCTAGAAGCTCTAAAAAAAGGAAAAAATTCTCCCCAATCAAAAGCATTTCCCCTCTCCCTGCCCCAGATCCTCCCTCCCAAAACTTAGGAATTTACCTTAAAATTTATCCTATTACCCCCTTTGAAATAAAAAAAATTACTGTAATAAGAGTTGCAATTTTCAAATTGATAAAATCAATGTTCTCTCTTAATATTCACCATGATGGATCTCTGCTAATAGCAGAAATCAGCAGACACAATAATTAATCTAAAATCCCTTCTGAATACCCCAATTAATGCATCTTAATAGAACCCAAAATAATCCCCAACAAAAATAGTAGTTTATGATGTTCCCCCAGAAATATCCATTCAGGAGCTAAATGAAGGGCTCTCAGATAGGGCTGGAAACACAATCCCAGTTGAAGATGTTACCCAACTTGGTAAACCCAACTCTAATGGCCTAAAAACAAGTAGATCCTTCTTATTTACACTGAAGGAAAAAATTGACATCCCAGAAAATTTATTCCTATTTGGGCAAATGAAACCACACAAGGAATACAAACCGAAGCCTATCCAGTGTCAGAAGTGTCTCAAACTGGGACACACAACAAACATTTGCAATGAAATTCTGCTAGAGTGTAGTAATTGCAAAGCATTCCATCCTAAAGAGTTGACAACTTGCAACAACACTCAGCCTACATGTATCAATTGCAAAGGCCCACATGAATCTACCAATAAATCACTATGCCCCGCATATAAGAAAAGAGCACTAACACTCCAAATAGCAACAGAGAAGGCCATTCCATACCCCTTTGCAGCAATGGAAGCAAATGCTGCCCAACAATACCAAATAAAGCCCGTTATGAAACCAACCAAAACCCCAAAGTCAAACGCCCCCAATGCATCAAGTACCCCGTATAAAACACCATCCTCTAAGCCCCCAACCACACATCCCTATCATAAGGAATCACCAAGTCAACAAGCCTCCTTGTCCAGAGAGATGAGGTCAGCCTGCCCCCCCCCCCTCCCAAGAAGAAACAAACCAGAAACACTACCAGGAATTAATCCCTTAACTGACAAACAGGATGCACAACCAAACATGCAATTCCCGAATATAGGCTTATTCATTCTAAACTGTAATGCAGTTCAGGCCATGAACATACATAAACTACAGAAAACAAAAATCATTGCAGAATTGGCAAAAATCTACATCCCTGAAGATATGCTCGTTCAAGCAAAAAAAGATCTTGCTTTACAATTAACAAAGCTGAACATTGACGCACAATCATTTGAAAAATAAATCAACAAAACAACACATATCAATACTCCAGTGGAACGAAAGATCACTCAGAAAATAAGCTAAATGAACTAATATATTTTATGAATAATAATTCCATTAATATTACTTGCCTCCAGGAAACTCATTTAACCCAAAATCAACAAATTAAGTCTCTGGGATATACTATCCTGAGAAAGGATAGATCATCAGAGAGAAAAGGAGGTGGAGTAGCTTTATTAGTTAAAAATAATATAAAATTCTGTGGCATCAAAACTTTCATATTAAGCTTTTATAACCCTAATGGCCAAACTACAGATGCCATGGATTTCTTTAAATATATAAATAATTCTAATATATTAAAAAATATCATTATTTGTGGAGATTTCAATGCCCACAGCCTTTTGTTGGGGAATAAACCAGCAAATACAGCTGGTAAATTGATTGAGCATATGACTTCAAATAATACTGATTTAGCTGTTGCTATCCCTTCAAACCTGAATACATATTTCAACCCCAAAAGTGGCAGATTCTCCACAATAGACTTACAAATTGTGTCATTAAACATTTTGAATAAAATTTATATAAATAAAATTGATAGTCTATGTACTGACCATTTTGCTATAGTTTGCTCCCTAAATAAACCTGCTGAAGCTCTATCACATACCTCCAAATATATCAACACTAAAGCAAATTGGTCTTATGTTCCAAAATAAGCTAAATGATGAAATTACAAATTTCATCCAAAATTCATGCATTTCAAACACAACAGTAGCCACAAATGCTGAAGTCTTGACATATATACTAATAAATACAGAAAATCATGCTATCCCCAGGACAACACCCAAGAAAATCTTCCCTAAACACATTCCCAAAGCATGGTGGATAAACGAGTGCCAAAATAAATGGAGAACGAAAAAGTCAGCTAGGAGAGCATTCATAAAAAAAACATCACATACTACATATTTAAAAAAAATTACAAGCAGAATCTAATCTAAAAAGGACTATAATAGATGCTAAATATAAATACTGGAATAATTTTGCAAATAATCTCTCCAGAGAAACACATGAGCCAATTATACATAAAGTAATAAGCCACATCTGTGGGAAAAAGACTTCCCCCAACCCACTCCTGTATGAGCTTATACATAATAATACCCATTATGACAATGATAATGAAAAAGCTAAGCTGTTTGAAACTCTTTTTGTTAATAAGCTAACATCAAATAATCAAAGCAAAATGTCCCCAATTTCTATGAACCCAAGTTACCAACCACTCCCAGGATCCGAGTATATAACTAGTCCATTTTCAATCCAGGAAACGAATAATGCAATACATCATATTAGGACCTAAACTAGCGGCAGCTATGACAATATACACCCTACATGGATAAAGAATCTCACCCCTTCATACAAACAGGAACTGCTAAATTGATATAATCACGCTTGGTCATCTTCTATGTTCCCCAATATATGGAAATGTTCGTCCCTCCTACCAATCCTAAAGAAAAATAAACCCAAAGATAACCCTGAGTCCTATAGGCCCATAATGATTACTCCTGTGATAGGGAAAATAATGGAGAAAATGATATATTACAGACTCCTCTGGTTTGTTGAAAAAAATAATATGATCCCTCACACTCAAACTGGATTCAGGAAACACCACTCCTCAACAGATGCTTTCATTTTGCTAACAAATGCAATAAATGAATCATTCTAAAAAAATAATGTCCTAGTAGCAGCTTTCCTAGATTTTAAAGGGGCATATGACAATGTGAACCACCAAATCCTTCTAAACAAACTTGCAAACCTTGGACTACCCCCCAAGCTAGTATATTTTATAAAATCCTTCATAGAAGTGTGAAGATTCATTGTTTGTGTTGGTTCAGCCTCTTCACCCCAAAAGACAACAACCAAAGGCCTACCTCAGGGAGCAGTCCTCAGTTGCCTCCTCTTTGCCCTATATCTCTGGGACATGAGCCTACCCCACACGAATCTACAATATACTGATGATCTGGTGCTATGGTCATCTGGCAACACCTTTGAGATGGCACAGTCAAATCTGCAAAAGTCACTTTTCCAATTTGAAAAATTCTCTCAACATTCAGATTTACCCATTGCACCTACCAAGTCAAAAATAATCCAATTTCATCGAAAGCAAAACCATGTTAATGCAAAACTAACTCTAAATGGAACAACTATTCCAGAACATAATCATATTAATTACCTAGGTCTCAATTTCCACCTCCACATTTCAAACACAATAAAAAAATGCTATAGAAAAACAAATATACTAAAAAGACTTCCTTCCACACCCTGGGAGTCTAAGGAGAAAACCTTACTCCAGTTTTATAAATCACATATAAGACCCCATATTGACTATTGTCTCATCGTCTATCGTGCATGTGCAAAGACCCAGATGCAAAAAATTGAAACAACACAAAATGATATAATACGTCTCATATTTGGTCTTAGTAAACCCACAAGCACCAAGTTTCTGCTTATGGAGAGTGAATTAACAACAATAAGGGAGAGACGTAGCTTTCTCTTGACAAAACATCTTACAAAAATTGAATCAAATAGCTCACACACCCTACATAATTGGTTAAGAAATCCAGCCATGTATAGAGGCATTACAGATGAGTATGCCAATATTCAGAAGAAGTTCCCTGTACCGGCAAAGTCTATTGCACCTACTTTCCCCCAATCCCCTCCATGGAATTGGTCAAATCCCATAATAAATACTGATTTCTCAAAGTGGAATAAAGATTTAACCCCCAGTACTTTTGCCCAGAAAAAATTTGCTGAACTTAATACAATTACCTATAAAAATCATTTCCAAATATTTGTTGATGGGTCCAAAATGAATGAGAAGGTAGCAAGTGGTGCTTTCCTTCCTCACCTAAACATTGCAATGGGCGAGAGCTTATATAATTATTTATCTATAATGTCTGCTGAGTTAAATGCCATAATCATGGCATTAGAACACCTTAAGGATAACCAACCTCTGATTGCAAATTCAAATAATATTATTATATATTCTGACTCTTTATCAAGCCTTGAGTTGCTGGCCTCAGCTCCTCAGTATAAGTTGGACATTGACACTTATCATTGTCTCAGTATTATAGATAATCTTGCTTCAAGTGGCATAAGAACTTATTTTCAGTATATTCCTAGCCACTCTGGCATAAGTGGCAATCATCAGGTTGATGAAATAGCAAAAAATGCTATAAATATTGACCAGCCAAGTGGGAGACCAATCCCAATTAGAGATATTTACCAATGGAGACTATCAGATATTAATTTTGACAAGAATAGTCCTATCCTTTCCCCCTTTCCCAAGAAGTATTTTTCTAAAATTTATCATAGAATTTGTTCTGGAACAAATGGACTAAATTTTCTTGCATTCTCATATAAGTTTTCTAATTCAAGTGGTTCAATTCCCCTGTCCCCTCTTTGCAGGCATTGTAATATGAATAATGAAACGATTGACCATTGCCTATTTGAATGTAATATGCTGACGTCTATACAAAATACTTTGATTCGTAAACTGTTAAAATGCTTTAAACGCCACAAAACCTCCCTCTCAGCCAAGAGCCTAGCCAACTATACCTGCAACCAGAGCATAGAAATCGACATCTATCATCTTATAATTGAACTCCTTGAGTCGAAAGATCTACTGAAAGATATCTGAAAATATCTAATATTTATGAGGCAATCAAGCCAGTAGCTCTGTAGCCCACAGAGTGAAGCAAAAGGACAAGGGCTAAATAGTATTACTGAAAAGCCCGCCTGCTGTTAAATAGAAGAAGAAGGTGATTTTCCTTGTTCTTCAAGGTAGTTGGTTTTCTATTCAAGGTTTTTAACAATGGTGCTTCTAATGATGTAGCCTACTTTTTTGTCATGCCTTTTTCAAGAGATTTCAAGCTCAATTCAAAATTCCTGCCAATTTGTTTTCAAAATAACATTTTACTACTAAAAATAATGAAAATAATAGTTGACATCAAACAGAAATTTTTTCTTGCTAGACAGTTTTCTTAAAAAACTATTTTGAAGCTTTCAGCTATTATGAGCTGTTTTGAGCCCTTTATGGGACCCAAACTGGAGTTCACTCAATAAGGGATTATTCAACTTAGAAAGAGCTTAGCCTAAATAAGAGACATCAAGTGATGTATTCATGGTACTTGTATGATATAACCCTACTGCTTAAGTTGTTCATTCATTGACAAATTATACAACTGATTTTTATTAGTTTCTTTCAGCTTAGCATGACACAAGCTAAAGAGAAGTGACGGAATATATGGTAAATATATAATTTGGGATATATTTTTCCATGTTGGGGGGGGGGAGTAAATTACTTGAACAGTGTGAAGTTAGAAAACAATTCTTTCTACAGAATATGCAGAATAGTAACTATTACATTAGACATGCAGACCCACTAAAGTTTCCCCCACCTATATCCCCCTAATGTGCAAATGTACAACCCAAATTTGTTTCTAAAGTACTATATGGTAAAATTCTACTTTAGCTACATTTTGATATCTTGGAAATGGGTTAGGTTAGGAAAATGAAACTTTCAGGGATAAGTCTACAGTGTAAAGTATGTCCTGGTGAGGTATTTTGAAGTACCTACCTCTACTCCTTCTCTCTCTAGATGGTCCTAAAATTTGCCTACATGATAGGTCTATTACCTATTGAAATTTTGACAACACAAAATTTTACCTTAATTTTCAGTTATCAGTTACTTTTCTTTGGATTTTATTCTGAAAATGTAATTCCTATTATTTGAGTAAAATTTTAGCCCTATCAGTTTTAATCATATCAATTTTTTTTCAAAATTTATGAAATGTAGTTGCATATCTTTAAAGCCTTATACATTGGGACTGGGCAAAGTTGCAAAGCTGAAAACAATTTTCTTGTACTTTATTCAAGCAGAAGAACTATTTTGAAAGGTTTCACTTTAGTAACACAGAGACTTTTAAAGGTCATCAAAGGTCAGGATCCTCTAGAGGGAGGAGTGGAGGTAGGTGCTTCAAAATACCTTCTTGGGACATATTTTAGCCAGTAGACCCATCCCTGAAAGTTTCATTTTCCTAACCTAACCCATTTTCAAGATAGCCAAAAGTAGCTAAAGTATAATTTTACCATACAATATTTTTATATTACTTTGGTACATTTCATTAGGATTGAACACCAGAGAAACATATTAGGAAGGGGATATAAGTACCATATTCACTTTATTCCTAGCTAAATTATGTGAATATGTATAAACTTGCCAAGCCTCTCCCATACAATGCTACCCTTTTTTGTTTGGAAAGCCAACATGGAATTTGGAACCACAAATTGGTAAATATCTTGATTAACAGTGTATTCAGATAGTCTAGCTAAGAAACAAACTTACCTCCAAATCAAATTTTCATCCTGAATCCAAATTTGACATTTGTTTCCCTCACGAACTCAATTTTAAGCTCTTTACAGACCCTAAAAGATGATACCTTTTTCTCTTATTTTAGATACAGCTACCTGTTTAGAGCATCAGTTTTGTTTAAACCAGTTTATTTGTAGGCCTTGAATTGACAAAACAAAGGGTAAATATTTGTACCAAATCATATTATTGAGTTTCAAATAAAGTGAAATATACCATTAGATGCCTTTTTTTATGCTGATTATGAATATAACAACCATTTCTATTGGAAATGAATTTTAGCCCCCCCCCCCTATATATGTCAATTCCGGATATATATTTGCACATATGGGGGTGGGGGTTAGGTTAGGGTAAATAATTGGTAAATTTCTACCAAATCATATTATTGACTTATGCATAAAGTGAATATACCACTTGATGCCTTTTTTTATGCTGATTACAAATACATTAATCATTTTTCTTGGAAATGAATTTCAGCCCCCCCCCCCTATATATTCCAATTAAGGGTATATATTTCTAAAACCTAACCAAACCATGAATTGCCATATATAGGAGGGGGCTGAAATTCATTTCTGATAGAAGTGATTATTATATTCATAATCAGCATAAAAAAAAGGCATCAAATGGTGTATTCACTTTATTCCTAACTCAGAATTTTACCCTGAATTACTCTGTTAATAAAGATATTTACCCACAAATATGGAATCCTGACTTCAGTGCTTAGCCTAGGCTACTACAATTAGCCTAGTGTACCCAAAGATGAATAAATCAAAAATGCAGTTTGAATGATGTGGTATACCAAACATTTGTACTACAAATTGGTGGGTCTATTATTGTTTCCAGTAGCGTATTTATTTAATTACTTGCATTTTCCTTCTTCTAGCTAATACACAAGATTTGCCAAAACTGCATTTGAATGTTTAGTGTCTCTCCCTCCATCATACTTCTTTTCCAATGTTGCCAACTCCTAACTTTTGAGGGATGAAAATTGAGGCCCAAAAAGAGAAATTTTTGCACGAAAAGAGTGAAGTCAAAATAGTACACAAGTACCAAAACTCCTTCCACCTCCGGAAATTAAAAAAAAATAAAACCTCAAATAAAATTCGCAAATTTGGAAAGCCTTATTTTCCACGGGGGGTATTTTCCGGGAGAGGGGGGGGGTATTTACCGGGAGGTATTTTCTGCGGGTGGTTATTTTCCATGGGGAAGGGGGGGGGTATTTTCCTCAGGGGGGGTATGTCTTGCAGGGGTTATTTTCCGGGGGTTAAAGGCCTAGAACTGTTCCGATTGCTATTACGGCATTTGAGAATTACCATACATTATGCTGTGCCGATTAAAATACTGCCCTGGATTTTTTTTTAATGTACTTAAACTGAAAAGTTACGAGCGGCTTCCAATTAATTTTGCAACTGTCATACGTTTCCTGACAAGTGTCACAGGTTTTGTTTGCTGGTCACAGACAAAATTGTTACTAGCCTTTTGCCTTTAGATAGGGGACGTCCGAAATGTGCCAACGAATTTGGGACAGAACCGACGACAACCGTCATTTGTTACTTCGTTTTTTAGGTGTTAAAACAATGTTTATTAGTTGCGAAAAATTGTGATACATTGTGGAGAAAAACTCATGTATAAAAGTAAAGTCAGATTTTTTTACTTCACTCTTTTCGTGCGAAAATCTCTTTTTGGACCTGAGTTTTAACTCCCTCAGAAGTTAGAAGTTGGCAACATTGGACAAGAAGTATAATGGGGGAAGAGACGCTAAAAATTCAAATGCAATTTTGGCAAACCTTGTGTATTAGCTAGAAGAAGGAAAATACAAGTAATTAAATAAATACGCTATTGGAAACAATAACAGATCCTCAAATTTGTTGTAAAAATATTTAGTATACCGTATCATTCAAACCGTTCATTTTTGATATATCCATCTTTGGATACACTAGACTAATTGCTGTAGCCTTGGCTAAGCAATGAAGTCAGGATTCAATATTTGTGGATGATTAACAGAGTATTCAGATAGTTAAGAAGCAAACTCACCTCTAGAATCAGGATTTCATGATATATATGAAATTCATCTCAATTGCAAATTCAATTTTAACCTAGCCTATTCTTTCTAAACTTATCCAAATATATAGCCCATATTATGTATTTTTATGCATTTATTGGTTCTTTGTTTTGTCATTATCAATTCAATGCCAAATAGAGCTATTGCACTAAGGAATAACAACTCAGGAATATTCACATGCTTCTAGTTTCTATTTAATTACCTTATAGCAAAGTTTAGTTTTGAAAATGATTAGGGAAGTTGCATTTACTTTTAAGGCTATGTCGGAGCATACATTAAATACTGATATCAACATTTGCATGTGAAGTATAAAATAAGAATGCTAGTTGGTTACATACACTTGAAATTAGAATCGTAGTTGATAGAGAACCAAAGGAACATCAGCATACCCAGAAAACTTGGTGTGAGTAGCCTTGTTCCTGGGCACCATAAATAAGAATGCTGGATGGTTACATACAATTGAAGTTAGAATCATAGCTGATAGAGAACCGAAGGAAAACCAGCACACCCCGAAAACTTAGTGCAAGTAGCCTTGTTCCAGGGCACCACAAATAAGAATGCTGGTTGGTTACATACACTTGAAGTTAGAATCATAGCTGATAGAGAACCAAAGGAAAACCAGCACACCCAGAAAACTTCGTGTAAGTAGCCTTGTTCCTGGGCACCAAAAATAAGAATGCTGGTTGGTTATATAAACTTGAAGTAAGAATCATAGCTGATAGAGAACCGAAGGAAAACCAGCACACCCAAAAAACTTGGTGCAAGTAGCCTTGTTCCTGGGCACCATAAATAAGAATGCTGGTCGGTTACATACACTTAAAGTTAGAATCATAGCTGATAGAGAACCGAAGGAACACCAGCAAACCCAGAAAACCTGGTGTAAGTAGCCTTGTTCCTGGGCACCACAAATAAGAATGCTGATTGGTTACATACATTTGAAATTAGAATCATAGCTGATAGAGAACCGAAGGATAACCAGCACACCCAGAAAACTTGGTGTAAGTAGCCTTGTTCCAGGTCACCACATATAATAATGCTGATCGGTTATATACACTTGAAGTTAGAATCATAGCTGATAGAGAACCGGAAGAAAACCATCACACCCAGAAAACTTGGTGTAAGTAGCCTTGTTCCTGGGCACCAGAAATAATAATGCTGGTTGGTTACATACACTTGAAGTTAGAATCATAGCTGATAGAGAACCAAAAGAAAACCAGCACACCCAGAAAACTTGGTGTAACTACCCTTGTTCCTGGGCACCACATATAAGAATGCTGGTTGGTTACATACACTTGAAGTTAGAATCATAGCTGATAGAGAACCGAAGGAACACCAGCGCATCCAGAAAACTTGGCGTAAGTAGCCTTGTTCCTGGGCATCACAAATAATAATGCTGGTTGGTTACATACACTTGAAGTTAGAATCATAACTGATAGAGAACCGAAAGAAAACCAGCACACCAGGAAAACTTGGTGTAAGTAGCCTTGTTCCTGAGCACCACAAATAATAATGCTGGTTGGTTACATACACTTGAAGTTAGAATCATAGCTGATAGAGAACATAAAGGAAACCAGCACACCCAGAAAACTTGGTGTAAGAAGCCTTGTCCCTGGGCACCACAAATAATAATGCTGATTGGTTACATAAACTTGAAGTTGGAATCATAGCTGATAGAGAACTGAAGGAAAACCAGCACAGCCATAAAACTTGGTGTAAGTAGCATTGTTCCTGGGCACCACAAATAATAATGCTGGTTGGTTACATACACTTGAAGTTAGAATCATAGCTGATAGAAAACCAAAGGAACACCAGCACACCCAGAAAACTAGGTGTAAGTAGCCTTGTTCCTGGGCACCACAAATAATAATGCTGGTTGGTTACATACACTTGAAGTTAGAATCATAGCTGATAGAAAACCAAAGGAACACCAGCACACCCAGAAAACTAGGTGTAAGTAGCCTTGTTCCTGGGCACCACAAACAAGAATGCTGGTCGGTTACATACACTTGAATTAGAATCATAGCTGATAGAGAACCGAAAGAAAACCAGCACACCCAGAAAACTTGGTGTAAGCAGCCTTGTTCCTGGGCACCACATATAAGAATGCTGGTTGGTTATATACACTTGAAGTTAGAATCATAGCTGATAGAGAACCGAAGGAACACCAGTACACCCAGAAAACTAGGTGTAAGTAGTCTTGTTCCTGGGCACCACAAATAAGAATGCTGGTCGGTTACATACACTTGAAGTTAGAATCATAGCTGATAGAGAACCGAAAGAAAACCAGCACACCCAGAAAACTTGGTGTAAGTAGCCTTGTTCCTGGGCACCACATATAAGAATGCTGGTTGGTTGCATACACTTGAAGTTAGAATCATCGCTGATAGAGAATCGAAAGAAAACCAGCACACCCATAAAACTTGGTGTAAGTAGTCTTGTTCCTGGGCACCATAAGTAATAATGCTGGTTGGTTACATACACTTGAACTTAGAATCATAGCTGATAGAGAACCAAAAGAAAACCAGCACACCCAGAAAACTTGGTGTAAGTAGCCTTGTTCCTGGGCACAACAAATAATGATGCAGATTGGCTACATACACTTGAAGTTAGAATCATCGCTGATAGAGAACCGAAAGAAAACCAGCACACACATAAAACTTGGTGTAAGTAGTCTTGTTCCTGGGCACCACATATAAGAATGCTGGTTGGTTACATACACTTGAAGTTAGAATCATAGCTGATAGAGAACCGAAAGGAAACCAGCACACCCAGAAAACTTGGTGTAAGTAGCCTTGATCCTGAGCACCACAAATAATAATGCTGGTTGGTTACATACACTTGAAGTTAGAATCATAGCTGATTGAGAACCGAAAGAAAACCAGCACACCTAGAAAACTTGGTGTAAGTAGCCTTGTTCCTGGGCACCACGTATAAGAATGCTGGTTGGTTACATACACTTGAAGTTAGAATCATTGCTGATAGAGAACCGAAGGAAAACCAGCACACCCAGAAAACTTGGTGTAAGTAGCCTTGTTCCTGGGCACCACAAATAATAATGCTGATTGGTTACATACACTTGAAGTTGGAATCATAGCTGATAGAAAACCGAAGGAAAACCAGAACAGCCATAAAACTTGGTGTAAGTAGCCGTGTTCCCGGGCACCACAAATAATAATGCTGGTTGGTTACATACACTTGAAGTTAGAATCATAGCTGATAGAGGACCGAAAGAAAACCAGCACACCCAGAAAACTTGGTGTAAGTAGCCTTGTTCCTGGGCACCACATATAAGAATGCTGGTTGTTTACATACACTTGAAGTTAGAATCATAGCTGATAGAGAACCAACGGAACACAAGCACACCCAGAAAACTAGGTATAAGTAGCCTTGTTCCTGGGCACCACAAATAATAATGCTAGTTGGTTACATACACTTGAAGTTAGAATCATAGCTGATAGAGAACCGAAAGAAAACCAGCACACCCGGAAAACTTGGTGTAAGTAGCCTTCTTCCTGGGCACCAAAAATAATAATGCTAGTTGGTTACATACACTTGAAGTTAGAATCATTGCTGATAGAGAACCTAAAGAAAACCAGCACACCCAGAAAACTTGGTGTAAGTAGCCTTGTTCCTGGGTACCACAAAAAATAATGCTGGTTGGTTACATACACTTAAAGTTAGAACCATAGATGATAGAGAACCGAAAGAAAACCAGCACACCCAGAAAACTTGGTGTAAGCAGCCTTGTTCCTGGGCACCCCATTTAAGAATGCTGGTTGGTTACATACACTTGAAGTTAGAATCATAGCTGATAGAGAACCGAAGGAACACCAGCACACCCAGAAAACTAGGTGTAAGTAGTCTTGTTCCTGGGCACCACAAACAAGAATGCTGGTCGGTTACATACACTTGAAGTTAGAATCATAGCTGATAGAGAACCGAAAGAAAACCAGCACACCCAGAAAAGTTGGTGTAAGTAGCCTTGTTCTTGGGCACCACAAATAATAATGCTAGTTGGTTACATACACTCTAAGTTAGAATCATAGCTGATAGAGAACCGAAAGAAAACCAGCACACCCAGAAAACTAGGTGTAAGCAGTCTTGTTCCTGGGCACCACATATAAGAATGCTGGTTGGTTACATACACTTGAAGTTAGAATCATAGCTGATAGAGAACCGAAGGAACACCAGCACACCCAGAAAACTAGGTGTAAGTAGTCTTGTTCCTGGGCACAACAAACAAGAATGCTGGTGGGTTACATACACTTGAAGTTAGAATCATAGCTGATAGAGAACCGAAGGAACACCAGCACACCCAGAAAACTTGGTGTAACTAGCTTTGTTCCTGGGCACCACATATAAGAATGCTGGTTGGTTACATACACTTGAACTTAGAATCATATCTGATAGAGAACCGAAAGAAAACAAGCACACCCAGAAAACTTGGTTTAAGTAGCCTTGTTCCTGGGCACCACAAATAATAATGCTGGTTGGTTACATACACTGTAAGTTAGAATAATAGCTGATAGAGAACCAAAAGAAAGCCAGCACACCCAGAAAACTTGGTGTAAGTAGCGTTGTTCCTGGGCACCACAAATAATAATGCTGGTTGGTTACATATACTTGAAGTTAGAATCATAGCTGATAGAGAACCGAAAGAAAACCAGCACACCCAGAAAACTTGGATTAAGTAGCCTTGTTCCTGGGCACAACAAATAATAACGCTGATTGGTTACATACACTTGAAGTTAGAATCATAGCTGATAGAGAACCGAAAGAAAACCAGCACACCCAGAAAAATTGGTGTAAGTAGCCTTGTTCCTGGATACCACAAATAATAATGCTGGTTGGTTACATACACTTAAAGTTAGAATCATAAATGATAGAGAACCGAAGGGACACCAGCACATCCAGAAAACTTGGCGTAAGTTGCCTTGTTCCTGGGCACCAAAAATAATAATGCTGGTTGGTTACATACACTTGAAGTTAGAATCATAGCTGATTGAAAACCGAAAGAAAACCAGCACACCTAGAAAACTTGGTGTAAGTAGCCTTGTTCCTGGGCACCACATATAAGAATGCTGGTTGGTTACATACACTTGAAGTTAGAATCATAGTTGATAGAGAACCGAAGGAACACCAGCACACCCAGAAAAATTGGTATAAGTAGCATTGTTCCTGGACACCACAAATAATAATGCTAGTTGGTTACATACACTTGAAGTTAGAATCATAGCTGATAGACAACCGAAAGAAAAACCAGCACACCCAGAAAACTTGGTGTAAGCAGCCTTGTTCCTGGGCACCACATATAAGAATGCTGGTTGGTTACATACACTTGAAGTTAGAATCATAGCTGATAGAGAACCGAAGGAACACCAGCACACCCAGAAAACTAGGTGTAAGTAGTCTTGTTCCTGGGCACCACAAACAAGAATGCTGGTCGGTTACATACACTTGAAGTTAGAATCATAGCTTGAAGTTAGAGAACCGAAAGAAAACCAGCACACCCAGAAAACTTAGTGTAAGTAGCCTTGTTCCTGGGCACCACAAATAATAATGCTGGTTGGTTACAACCAGCATTCTTAGTGTATGTGAACAACCAGCATTCTTATATGTGGTGCCCAGGAACAAGGCTACTTACACCAAGTTTTCTGGGTGTGCTGGTTTTCTTTCGGTGCTCTATCAGCTATGATTCTAACTTCAAGTGTATGTAACCAATCAGCATTCTTATTTGTGGTGCCCAGGAACAAGGCTACTTACACCAAGTTTTCTAGGTGTGCTGGTTTTCTTTCGGTTCTCTATCAGCAATGATTCTAACTTCAAGTGTATGTAACCAACCAGCATTATTATATGTGGTGCCCAGGAACAAGGCTACTTACACCAAGTTTTCTAGGTGTACTGGTTTTCTTTCGGTTTTCAATCAGCTATGATTCTAACTTCAAGTGTATGTAACCAACCAGCATTATTATTTTTGGTGCCCAAGGCTACTTACACCAAGTTTTCTGGGTGTGCTGGTTTTCTTTCGGTTCTCTATCAGCTATGATTCTAACTTCAAGTGTATGTAACCAACCAGCATTCTTATATGTGGTGCCCAGGAACAAGGCTACTTACACCAAGTTTTATGGGTGTGCTGGTTTTCCTTCAGTTCTCTGTCAGCTATGATTCTAACTTCAAGTGTATGCCACCACATATAAGAATGCTGGTTGGTTACATACACTTGAAAATAGAATCATAGCTGATAGAGAACCGAAGGAAAACCAGCACACCCAGAAAACTTGGTGTAAGAAGCCTTGTTCCTGGGCACCAAAAATAATAATGCTGGTTGGTTACATACACTTGAAGTTAGAATCATAGCTGATAGAGAACCGAAGGAAAACCAGCACACCCATAAAACTTGGTGTAAGTAGCCCTGTGCCTGGGCACCACAATATGGATTTGGTGCGTATATGTTCTCCAGTGATTTCACGTGAAATAAAGCTTTTTAAACTTTTAAAAAATAAAAGGTGAATTTTCAATTTGCCATACAAATATTGAAAACAATGACAAAAATCTGGGCATTAAAATTAAAATTGAGAATTTTCAAATTCATATGGAACTACCGCGTCAACCTGCGAAACTTGGATCTCTAACACGTTTTCAATGTTTTAGTCTTCAAATGTATCAGTATAATTATAACCTTTCTTAAAAGTACAGAAAAACTTAGCGTTGAAAATATTTTCAACTATATGCAGAATGCTGAAATTTTCCAATAAGAAGTGTAAAATAATATTAGCTATTCTTAAGTAGCGCCTTACTAGTTTCCTTAGACACATCTAAATGAATAAGTTTTATTTTTTAACTTAAAAAAAAATAATAGTTATAATTAAGTGTGCAGAGATGAGAATGGTAAAAATGTTCTATTTAAATTTATGATTTCCCAATTCTGTTTGTAGTATTCATGGGCCCCGGATATCTCAGCAGTTGACCTCAGTTGGTAATTATTAAGCCAATTTTAATCAGCATGTGTTAGCTACATCCAATTTGGACCCTAGAAATAGAGGTCAGTTTATAAAACGAACAAAAATCAGTTTATTTCAGCAAACTTTGCCAGAGCCCCCCCCCCTAAAAAAAAAAAGTTTGTCTGAATTTTAAAAACGTAACAAAAATGGATATAAGCAAATTTATCTGGATCTGGAGTTAAACAGGGATGCGTGTTGTCACCACTGATCTTTATAATAGCTATTGACTATACCTTTCACAACACAATAACAGATGGCATTGTATTATCATCCGGTGTAACAGTCAGCGATTTAGATTTTGCAGACGACATAACATTAGTTCAGGGTTGCAAGCAACGTTTACAGTACTTCATTCACAGGGTCAGTGTGAAAGCCAGCCAGCTTGGCCTTAAAATAAATGCAGGAAAGACACAAGCCATAGCAACATGCAATTCCCCCCTACATATCAAATGTGCTGATGAGGAAATTGAACAAGTTATTGAGTTTAAGTATTTGGGCAGCATCATAGAGAATACTGGACCTACCACAAAAGAAGTCGTAACTAGAATAGGTCAAGCTAACGCAGCCTTCAATCAACTGAAAAGAATCTGGAAATCCAGGAATTATTCAAATCACCTGAAGCTGTGCTTACTCAATAGTATCGTTTTACCAAACCTCCTGTATGCTGCTGAGACTTGGCACTTAAACATTCAACAAGAGAAGAAGATTCGTGCTTTTGAGAACAATTGCCTCCCGAGGATTCTGAATATACATTGGTCGGAAAGGGTCTCAAGCAATACCATTCGGAGAATCACCAATCAACCATTAATAGCCGACCCCATCAGATCCCGTAGATGAGGTATCTCGAACACGCTTTAAGAATGGAAAACCATCGAATCCCGAGGTCTATACTTGAATGGCACCCAGTTGGAAGCCGGAAGCGAGGGAGACCTCGAAACACATTGAGGCGAACCTACAACAGTGACCTATGCCGCTTGAATGCCTCTCTCCAACCACATTGAGAAAATGTATACGCAGCGGCGCATCTCAGACCCGATTGGCGAATATTCACTGATATCCTAGGTGCCCCTGGGGGCGCAGGAGGATCTAAGGTCTAAGGTAAGGTGTAACACCATCCCCCCTCCCCCCCCCCAAAAAAAAAAAATATCCTTGCGTAAAAACCCCTCAAAAACAAAATCCTGGATATACATTGAATTGAATTTAATACAGCCAAGACCAACCCTGGGGAAAACTTTATATTTAGGTAATTTACCTCCACTTAAAAATTGATTAAACAAAGAATATTCAAAGAATTAATATTGACATTTTTAGAACTGAAATTTTTAGTACTTGTAATTTTTATATTTTATCCAGTTTAAAACTTACCACTAGGAATTAAAATTAGACCACATACGAAATATATTTCCCTGGTTTTTGAAGACTATTCTTGAACATTAATCCTAAGTTTATTCAAACACTCCACAATATATATATATATATATATATATATATATATATATATATATATATATATATATATATACATATATATATATATATATATATATCAATTTTTCATAATATCATTCTTAACTATATCAAGAACATAACGTTAATCAAGCCATTACCAAAATCTGGTTTTTGAAGAATATTCTTGAACATTAATCCTAAATTTATTCAAACACTCCCACAATATATATCTATTTTTTCATAATATCACTCTTAACTATCTTAAGAACATAACGTTAATCAACCCATTACCAAAGATACATATAAAATTCTTATATAATCAAAGTAAGTAAGTAAGTAAGTTTATTTGTAACTCGCAATATAAAAGAAATGCGCAGTAAAAAAAGAAAAAACAAAATAATATTATCCACAAGGAAATAATAAGGAAAACACAACATAAATACGATATATCTTAGAAATATCGAGATATCTCGTAACTTAGAAATATCCATAGAATCACTAATCTGTGATTCTATCTGTTCAGAATTCATTTAGATTTATGGCTAAAAGACTTGTGTTGGATTCAAATATATTGCGAAGAATAATATCAAGGCAGACGAAAAAAATAGCTCTCTCCTGGATTATTAACTAACCCGTGTGGGAAGTTTACGTTTAATGAACTTATTGTACTATTATTCAGCGCTCTTTATCTAATCATCACATGTACGTCGCGTGTGTTGGTTTAAATTATTTTTGAAGTGAATTTATAACGAGATGAGCGTTTCCGAGCTTTTGTATTCACCGCTGTTGAACTTTGTTCTTGAAACTTTAAGTGGTGTTGATGAAGCCGTTATTTTACGGAAAGGAGTGGACTTTTTTAAAGATTTGGAAACCGTTAAGTCAGAGAAAGCAAAGCTATGGAGTTTTGTGAATGAATATGATCCCCCTGTCAGAAGGGGCACTAATGCAATTCTCAGTCACCTGCAAGATATTATAGACTTTATGAAGAAATGTGATGCCGATGGAAAACAGCTCCCTTGTTTTGTCATGAAAAGGCCAACAGAAGTCCCTGTTATCTCTGCTACAGCGTTTACACACGTCACAGCCAAGCTTACAAGCCTTGAGCAAGCGATTTCGCTAGTTTCTGCCAAGATTGATTCGTACAATCTGAACTTTACTCAAATACCTGTGATTAGCCAACCTGCTGCGTGTGATACGCATATTACAAATTTTGATCTCCGATCCCCCACCTGAGCATGGTGACCCGCTAAAGCGAAAATCAGTAATAGACTCAATTTCTGGTCATCAGCTGGTGTCCAGAGTGCGAACGACTAAAAAGCGGTGGATGGTGAATATTGAGAAATCTGCAGCTGAAGATTTTTGCAAATCAGCAAAGGAAGCTCTACCTGGTTCTAGTGTGAAAGTTTTATCTAAAAAACACGCTGGTGTTATTCGAGAAGTCCCTTCTGATTTTGACCTTGAAATGCTACGGAACCAGTTTGGTATAGTCGGGTCTAGTCGATTTGAACCAAGCAAATCGATTAAGCTTGAATTTGCAGACGCGATTACTAAAGGATCATTTCTGCGAAACGGTGTGAAGATTGGGTATGAAAACTTCCGTGTTTATGAGTTCAAGCAATTGCTAAAGTGTTGCTTCAAGTGTCGTTCCCCTGGACACTTGCAAAGTGCATGTACTAGTAGCATTCCCAAGTGCGCTCGTTGTGCTGGACCGCATTTATCTACGAACAGTGATCGTTGTACGGAATCTCCGAAATGTGCCAATTGTGGATGATCTCATCCTTCTTACAGCCTACGATGCCCTGTGATTAAGAAGATCACTGATAAGGTCTATTCTCAGAAATGAATCCGGACATAAGTATAGTCTTATTTAATATTAATGGAACGAGAGGTAAGGATTTTTTTATTGATGACCTTTATGTTAATTACGACGTTGTTTGTCTCCAAGAACATTTACTTACCGCCTTTACTAAAACGTTTCTGAGACGGAGCAGTGATCAAGTTGTTTTTGTGCGTCCAGGTAAAGTTACGTGTGACCGCCCTACCGGCGGCTTAGCATGTGTTTTTAAGAAAAATATTTCTGGTGCGAGTCCTGTGCTTTTCCAATCAGATGACCGTTTTCTTGCGGTGCGTCTTGGTAATATTGTATTAATTAATTTGTATCTGCCATATAATGATCGTTCAATTCGTTCACTTCAGAATTTCTCTTGTGCTTGTAATGGTCTTAAAACTTTAATTCAAAAGATATCGGATAACGGGTTGCATTTTGTTATTGCTTGTGATTTTAATACCGATCTGGTTTCTGATAATATAAGGAATGGTCAGCTTTTTGATTCTGTCCCGGCTTATAAAATTGTTCGGAAGTCCCATGATTATTCACCATTCAGGTAGTAAATCAGACATTGATAACGTTATTTGTTCTGCAGCTCTTGTCTGCTCGCCAGTTACGGTTCATCGTGCCGAGAATGATCTTGATAACCTTTCGCTGTCTTTTTGTTTATCAAAGTCTTTTGTTCTTTCTGGGAGTATGTCTAAGAGTCGTGGTGTACGTTCTAAATGGTTTTATAAGCCTGATTGGAATGATGCGAATTTTTCTGTTTATCTTATAACTTTGGCTTCACTTCTAAGTACGATTTATGTTCCTTATTTATGTTCGATCTATGTTCCTATCCTTTTGCAGTGTAGTCAGAATTTTATTTATGCTAAATATGAAATAGACCGATATTATCATTGTATCCTCTCTGCTATGAAAGAAGCTGAAAAAATTTCTGTCCCAGTAAAGCGAATCCGAAAGAATACTCAAAAGCCTCTTTGGTCACTTGACCCTAACCTTAAGGCCTGTAAAAATGAAGCTAAATTTTGGCTAAAAATTTGGACAGAATGTAGTCGGCCTAGGTCCGGTAATGTTTTTCTTATTAAACAGAAAACTAAATTAGAATTTAAGAAGTATCTAAAGTGTCCGATACCAAGGGCTTGATTTTTCATCCTCGCCTAAAGATTGGAGGAAAGCAATTAATTCAAGTCAAACAGACGACTCTGATGTAAGTAGCAATGCTATTCCACCAAGCTCTTGGTATGCATATTATTTGAAGATTTTCTCCGTTTTGAATTGTTCTGTTCATAGAAAGTTTGGTGAAGCGTTTGTTAAAATTGTCCCTAGATTTCTAAGTCAGCGCTTTGTTTTGCCTATATCGCGTTGTGAAGTTTTGAATGCTTTGAATCATCTTAAGTCGAAATCTATTGATGCCGATGGTATCTCTAAAAAGCATCTAACTCCCCAATGTACCGAGCTTGTGTCACATCTTGCGCTTTTGTTTCAAATGTACTAGGCGTCTTTCGTAGTCCCGGAAGGCCACTTGTGTGCAGAGTGACTTCAATTTCAAAGAGGGGTAAACTGCCAACAGATTGCTCTTCCTACCGTCCAGTTTCTGTTTCTTGCAATATTAGAAAGGTCTTCGAGTATATTCTTTTACCTAATTTAACTCAAAATATTTCTTTCTTTAGTGAAAATCAACATGGTTTCAGACCTGGTGTAGGGTGCCAACATGCTCATCGTGTCCTTTCTTCTATTCTAATTTCTAATTCTTCTAAGGGTAAAGGCGTATATCTCTGTACACTTTATCTTTCAAAGGCTTTTGATTCTGTTGTTCATAACCAGCTTTTCTTTTCTTTGGCTTCTTCTGGTGTTAATTTTTCGGTTATTTACCTTCTACGGTTTTGGTATTCTAATTCTTACCTCCGCCTGAAATCTTCTCTAGAAACAACTACTAAAGTGCTTCGTGGTGTTAGGCAGGGAGGTGTTTTATCACCAACCCTGTTCAAAATTTGTATTTCTACTGTTCTGGAAAATATTTCAGGCACTTATTTTTCTGGTTCTACTGATATTTCTTACATTGCCTATGCTGATGACATTCTGTTGATTAGTCGTACTAAGTCTGTTCTTTCTGCGATGGTTTCCTTAGTTTCTCAGTCTTTCCTAAATATTGGTCTATCCCTGAATCTTGACAAGTGTGAATTCTTATCTTATAATCTGTCTTCGTCTACTCCTCTGGTATGTAATGAATTTTCTATACTGTCTGTCTCTTCCTTTCGGTGGCTTGGTATTACTGTTTCTAATTCTCTAGCTCTCTTTCGTAAACAGATTGTTGCTGATTCAGTAAGAAAAATTCAGTTCAGTTATTCAAAAATTGTAGCAAACCGTGGAAAATATAACAGAAGAGCTCTTGGGCGCTTATTCTCAACTTTTTCTGATCATTCTGTGCTTTATTTTTCGGGTGTTCATTCTGTTCTTAAGCTAACGATTTAAAAAAGATTAAAGTTACTTATTTCAAATTTTGCAAATTTCTTCTTTCTCTGCCGCCATGGACTAGAAATCGGTATCTAGTTAAAAATTTTTATGTTACGGATGTAACTCAAAAGCTCGGTGACCTACACAAAAAGCTTTCTGCAGATGCATTTTGTAAATTTGGCTCTGACCACGGTCTTTTACAGTTCTTTTCTTAGTTTAATTTAATTGCTAGTGTTTGTTGAGTTCTTTTTTGTTTTTCTTTTTTATTATTATGTACTCCACTTGTACTACTTTTTGTTAGTTGTGGGTAATAAATGATTGATTGATTGATAATCTGTAAAAAAATAAGTGAGGGGGTCACTGGCATATATCTTCCTTGGAATATTGGTCCTCAGATCCTTAGCGATGTTGTCAAGCAGCACTAGAGGGTCGATAAGTCCAAAATGAGAAATAATCTTGTGATTTCTGTACCACCTTGGCAAATATAGCAGGAATTTACAATATTTAAAATAGCCTTTCCTTAGCTGAAGACGGTGTTTTTTGCGCATTAGAGGCTGCAAACCGGAAAGAAAAAGAATTGCAGGAGAACAAAAACTATGGTAAGGTTTACATAAGCCTCGGTGGCTGTACCTCCCTCTATTAGGCGAGATTTTACCATATGAGAAGCAAATACACTACAGGGCACTAGGAACCAGAGACAAGTATGTAGTTGAAATTTTATTAGAAAAAGTAATCCCAAGCCATTTCAACTTTGAGACACATTTCAGTAGCATTTTACCCCCAAGTAAAGGAAGAGTAGGGTTAGAAGTATTAAAACATAGAAACTCGCATTTTGAAGCATTTACAGAAATCCCAATCATACTCAAAGCACTAATCAGAACATTTGGGTTTTGTGAGGCCTGACTTAATATGACTAGCTAGCAGAACATCATCAGCATAGGCAATGTGACTAACAGCACTATTTTCTAAAAAAACGGTACGTGACAGCATTCGCAAACAGTCCGAAGCATAGTTTTAAAAATATATAGAGACAGCACACCACCTTGCCTGACTCCCTAAACAGATACTAATTTAGTATCAAACAGATACTAATTGGAAAACTCATTTCAAATACGGTATGTATTATTCTATTATGTTTCGCACTAACGAGTTTCACAACATTCGCAAAAATTAACATAAAAAAAACAATTTTTTTATAATGGAATCACTGTTACTGGGGGAATAACAATTAACTATTGATTTGAAATATATGTGATGTTTTAAAGGTATATCTATTTTTTTAATATTATGTTTTCATTATATTTTAATAAAATACAACAGATTTAACTTAAAATACTATAAAACAAAAATAACAGGAATATCTATCTGAAATACGTGTCACTGAATAACTGAATAGGACAGTAATCATGCAATAAATTCATTAAAGCAGCAATACACCTAGACATTGTTTTTAATACATTTCATTATTTTTCGTTCCAAGACTAGCATGTAACTTTCTAATTTAATTATAAAATAATTTAATTAAAACTGGACAAATTCCTCCTTCTTCATCAAGTAGTTGCGGCATCAAACCTGTTTTTAATCGTGGAAAAATCCAAGACAGATAGTCCGAGTGAGTGAGAGGCAAATATGGCCCTTTTTAGGATTGCATAAAAATGATGTCAATGACTAAAAATGATGATGAAAAAATCTGTCTTGGTCATTTCACTTGTTGATAGATAAGTCTGTCATCCATCTGTCCATACATCATTCTTAGGGCAGAACTAAGGTAGATGGTTATAGAACTTTTGACGTATTGGACAAATTAAATTTAAACCGCTTTTACCCATCAGGTAATTTTTCAACAAGCCTATTATATTCATTTTTTTCGTTGAATTTTCAACTTCCTGGATATAAATATTTATAGCTTTATAGACATAGATCTTGAGTGATTTATTAAGTACAAATATGTAACTACTTGACAATTATTTGTCCTGCGTATGTTTCGGGTTAATGATAATTTTCAATACTGGCTGACTGCGTTGGGTCTGGAAATTAATGCCATTATTGAGGTCGAACTCGAGATCCCGTTTTCCGATTTTTCCTAATTTATTTCCTTTTAAAACATCAATTAAAATCTTTATGATAATGGCACTAGACATGTCCAGTGACAATTGCATTTAAATTTATTAAAGAATTACAACAATCAAACACGAGTGCACTTACCCATTCAGCCTTGTGCTGCCTCTGCTGAATCATTGCCCATGTATTCAGTTTTCCCAAGACTTTTCACCTATATGAACCATATTCTTTTCTCAGCCATTGCTCATTGTTCAGTTAAACTACTACAAAATGAATTGAGTTGTTATTTATGTACTAAATGAATAATCTGTTCTTTACATTAAGGGAATACTATGGAATATACATGACCTAACAATTGAGACAGGAATTAGATTTGTAATTCCAACTAAATAGTCTGTTTATGGAGGTCTAAAAACAAAAACAATTTAACACTTTTGTTCAGTATCATCGGCGTTCATCCCCTCTTCACAGTGACGGCAATATTGACAACCGGAGGTGAGTACTGAGTTATATCACGCCAAATTTTGGAATTTCTTCAGCATCAAATAATTTGGTCTAATTTATTCATTTCTTATATTGTTCCAAAGTAATCAATCTATCACACTTACATATTGAACAAAAATAAAAACATTAATTCTTTTAGCATTAGTTCTAAATCTATACATGCATTTTTTCTTATTTATGCAAATTGTATATATGTGCATATACTTTTTTCATTTTTTATTGAAAACAAAGCAAACCTTTATTCTGAAATCAGGAATACATTTCATAGTGTTATAAGAAGTCACAAAAAAAGAAAATTCATGACTATAGGAAAATTTGTTTTCCTACAGTTAAATAGTTAAAAAAAATTTGTTTTCCTATAGTTCCTATTGTTTCCTATGTTTTCCTATATAATTTCCAAGAGAAATTCATTAGAGACAGAACTAAAGAGGGACAAATTATTAACCCCTAAAATAGTGATAATACATTTTTTTTAAGTCATATGTTGTGCTATAATTAATTCCGTGTGCATTATAAAAGCATTTGGGCACAATAGTGACTTGCAATGATTTTTAATAACACTCTCATTAAACCCATTTTAAACAAACGTTACAAAAGTAAACAAGGAAATTGGTTATTCCTTGGAGACAAATTCATTTATTTGAGGAGGACTTTTGCAATTAAAAATGATATAGATAAAATTGTAAAGAGGAAAAACGTGCTTGTAATTAAAGTAATTGTTCTTCGTGCTTACATTCCTTGCTTTTATTCATTGACTATAGATGTTCTGTGCAGATCTTACTTTTTCAGGAACATTCTTTTTCAGGAACGTCTTCTTTTTCAGGAACATTCTCCACCTGTTGCTCTCTGGGTTTTTGTCCTAATTCATTTTGTTTAGTTTTAAATGACCCTCTATATTGTCTCTTAAGTTTTTCATTCCCAGTAACATTTTCAAAGCTCCCACCTAAAAAAATAAATTACAAATTAGTTCAGTCAAATATATATAAATATGAAAAAAAGATTGGATACAATAATTGTATTGGATATCAATGTTAAATCTCAATAACTTTCTAAATTATATAAAAAAAAATAGTCCACTACTTGAAAATCAATCTGTAACATAAATATTGAGAATGATAACTTTCAATTTAACAGGTTTATATAAAGCCATAAAAATAACTATAGATAATACATTTACAAAAATTTAAAGGTTTAATTTATAAACGTTTAACAATAATAAATGCTACTGCATTAACTAACATTAGAGACACTTCATTTTATAACATTAAAAAAAATAAGTTGAATGCTTGCATTAACAAACCCTTGCAGAGAAAACATTGTGCAAAAGAGGTACTCAACATCTATAATTTGGCAGAGAAATAGGAATAGATTCCAATTTTGTCCTTCATTTGCTTCTCAACTCAAGCAATGAAAAAATGTTGGTCTGCATCATTACAGAAAAGAAATTCTGTAACATACGGTATAATGCTGGTTTATTGTTTTGTTTTATGATGGTAACACCCAGGTTTTGTATTGGCTAGATTTTATCCCCAAACCTTTTTTAGTGTCCATATTAATTAATATGATAAGTAATTATTTAGGGTACTTGTATGATATAGCGCCAACCTAATATTCTTCATCTAATTAGAACCTGTCTCTCTCATGCTCAATCCTAAAGGAATACACCTAAGAATGATAAAAATGCAATACATTAGAAACAGATTTGGGCAACATATTTGCACATTAGAGGGGGGAGTAGAGTATAGTGGATCTGAAGGCCTAATGTCTTAAATACATTTATTGTGCATATTATGAAGAAAGAATTGTTTTGTATCTTCACACTGTCCAAATACTTTACCCCCCCCCCCCCTAATGTGCAAATATATAACTCAAATTATATATTTCCTATCAATTCTGTCACTTCTCTGTGTCTTGTCTCATGCTAAGCTGAAAGAAATGGTTCTATAATGCGTCAATGGATGAACAACTTGAATGGTTAGTGCTATATCATACAAGTACCTTATTTAGTTTTTTTGCTTAGCTTGACAAGTCTTCTTTCCATTGTTAAATGACATTTCCTGTTTAATTGTTAACTGCCAAATAATTATTCATTATGATTTTTCGTTTTTGTTAAGACCATCTTTGACCTTTTTCCACTTTTGGTGTTAATTTTTTGTTATTTTTAACTCGAAATTCAAATATAGCCCTTTGAAGCTTGTTAGAGTAATTAATTGAAATAAATGCCACATTTTAATTTATTTTTATTATTCAATCTACGTTTAGGCTTCATTAAATAATTAAGCAAAGTCAAAAACATATAAATAATAATAATATAAATAAACATTTTAACCATATGTAAATTTATATTTTTGTTATATATATATATTTATATTTTATACTATATTTTTATAATTATGTTTATGTTGAATTAATCTTTCAAAAATTGTACTAATTTAACATCATTTGGCTTTGAAACACTGAAAAAGAGATTTAGGTCAAAACTTACTCTAATTCTCACTGTCATGTCAGTTTTGCCTATTTCCTCCATTTGGACCATTATTTTGTCATGGTTATTTAACTTATTAAATTCAGCACTTTAGTAAATTGTTGCTTCTCAAACTCAGCTTTGTTAATCTAGAATATATCATTAGCATAGATTAAACAGTAGCTATGGTAAAATCTAAAACTTTCCATTTTTAAATGACAAAACCAAAATTAGTGAATAATTGATATTGTATATTAAATAATAACACTAGGATAATTAAATTATCTAAATAATAACAGCATTAATTAGATAAAAATAGTAATGGAAAGGTATTCAATGTTAATCAGAGGAATGAATTTGTTCCTTCTAGTAGAATTAACATAGCTCTTAATGGGTCCCTGGAGATATAATGAACAGAGAGGGGGCAAAGCTGCCAAATAATTTACAACCAACCTCAGTTTTGACTTCCAGCCTAATGCACTCACTACATTTTGTTTTTGATCATCCATAGTACACTTGTAATACGTATTTGTAATCAGCAGCAATCAGCATATTCGTAATCAGCATAAAAAAAGGCATCGAATGATGTATTCACTTTAGTCCTAACTCAATAACATGATTTCGTATATATTGACAAATGACAACCTTTGGTGCTAGGAGCATAAGGAACTAACTTTAATAGGCCAAGTCAAACAGTGCTCACCCAAGTAATTTGTATTTCTAATATAAAAAAAAGCATAAAATGTATACGCTACTATTACATAGTAACTTTGAGGTAGATTTATATCAAAATATTCAAGCAAATCACACAGCCTACTAGGTGTATTATGACGACTGAGAACGACTGAGGGTATTATGTTCAAACTTTTGGGGTTTCTTCCACTCTTAAAATTTGACCAAATCAAAATAGCGTAAGTGTATCCAAGCTATCAAAGAAAGTAAACACATTTTTTTGCGAATGTTATCAAGTTTTCCATTTCAGATCAACTAGAGGAGGTATGAAACTAAATTAAACACTACTATTTGTGTCCAGATTTTTAAAAGTGTCTATGTTGTTAAATGCTGAAGAAATTTTTTTTCCGGCATACAAATAGCAGGCAGAACTATAAATTCTTAAAAAAACGAAAATATTTAAAGTAATATTTTGTTTTTCCCTGAAAAGACTATGTCAATATAAAACGAACAGAAATTAATTAAAAAACTGCTTCCGCAAAGTAAGTTTTTCAAAGAAAAGTAAAGAACTCCATTAAACAAAAAATGAGCAAAATTAAAATCAAATAATATACCAAGCGTGAAACTACCACAAATCAGCACCGATAAATAAACGAAACCCAAAACGAACAGAAATTACAATAAATAACCGAGTCAAACTCAAAACTAGCGGAAATTAACATAAGTTGGGCTCAAAACCCCTATGCCTTCCGAAGGCCAGAACATAATTTGCACTTAACAGAAAAAAATACAAATGAATATGCATTGTCAGTTTAATATACATATACTGATATTTAGCAATCAAAATGTTAATATTATTTGATTTATTAAAGTTATAAAAGTAAAAACATTTATATTTTTTCAGTAAAGTGAAAATCATGTTCTGGCCTTGGGAAGGCAAGGTAGTTTCCCGCTTGGTAGATTATCTAGAGCTAGTATAGAAATATATCTATAGAAATGAATTACATTTTTTTTTGCACAGTTAGCAGAGCACACTGAAGTTGAAGTAGCCTTAAACTTTGACTTGAAAGATTATAACCTGACCACTTCTTTCAGAAAAGAATTTTGGAGGGTTATTCCGTGTTGATAAGAAAAGAGGGTAAAGGTGGAGTTTAGTTCCCCCCGTACTGTAGGGCACAGGAGCCCTATGGTAAAGGTGCAGGTTAGTTCTCCCTTATAAAAACAACTTATTTCAGCAGATACAAAGAAGAGGCCCATTTGCGGCATTCTTTGGGACCCCAAGGTCCAATGCTAGTATCAAATCCCGCAAGTGGGAGTTTACACTCGTCGACTTATGGCTGCATCGGCCACAAGTGCCCCAGCTAAACGGATTTTTAGCACGACAGGACTGATAGTGACTGCAAAAAGATCAATGGCTCCGGGCAGAGTGAACAAACCCACTTTTGTTACATCAATTGTAACTGAAGTGATGTAACCGCTGATTTAAAATTGTTGGTGTTGTTAAGTCATGGTATCTGACTGGTATACAGTGTTTTTTCGATGTTGTTATTTGTTTTGTTTTTCACTTCCTTTTCGTATGTATTTGATGAACAGGAGATGTTTGAACTTTAAACTTTCAAAGTTATACACACATTAGCCCAAATAATTAACAAGAAGGAAATGACTAAACACGGGATTTTATAGGAACAATGCGATGTTAAACATAAACACAACAAGTAAGTAAGTAAAGTAAGTCATATTGTTCTTGTATGTTTTTAGCCAACCATTTAAAAATCCTTACTAAAATCGAGGTTGAACGTGCTTGGTGAAGTGGAATTTTTATTATTATTTTTAATGAGAAAAATCGGCACGCCGTGGCGCGCCACCGGTCTAAAATCGGCGGTGCACCGCCCAAAAAATTTTGGCGCGCAGTCGCCGATACTAAATCACACATTCGTCGCCGTCATGTCGGCGTGGCGCGGCTTCGGGGACTACTGGCTAATATAGAAGTACCAAAAAAAGAAATACTTGTTCTCATATCAAATTTAAAACATGTCTTGTTTTATTTTCATTTAAACAACATTCTTTTTGAAGGTAAATTTACTTTATAAGCAAGGCTGTACCAATTGGGGTTAGAGATTGGAACAATACTCAAAATTTTTTGGTGACCCATAAAAAGCTTTTTTAACCATCCTCTGTAAAAAAAAAGTCAGAGAACAACAATTTTGGGTGCAACACTGTCTGCAGGCATTACATGGGATACAAATAGACCATACTAGACAAATATGAGTTTCAATAAAATAATATAAATAAAATTTCTAGAAATCATTGTCAATGTTTTAATCTTAGTTATCTCAATAGGGCCTATTTCAGAATTTGGACTACAATGCAGAAAATAGGCCTATACATTATACTAAATTCACAGATGGGAAGAGCATTTGCTTTCACATTTTATTGCAGGAGTGCTCAAACTATATCATTTTTTGTTAGACTATCTATTTTTTCAAGACACCTCACAGTCTAAGAGTTTGTCCAGCCATATTCATTCCACTGGAAGCAGTCCCAAGTAATTTTTTTAATTTTGCAAGAAGACCACGTTGTCAACTGATAGGATAATAATATCCAATTTTCAGCTAAAACAAGAGAAAATGATCCGAAACGCCAGAAACAGTCCCCAGCAAAGGGCACGGATAATAGCAAGACCGGCAATAAAGGATTAAAAGACGACAGTTGCGCTCTTCTCTGTGACTCTTGTGAACGTTGGCTTTGCAATGAATGCATTGAAATGACTGAAACGGAACATCATTTGTTTACAAAAATGACGTTTCGCCTTGGTTCGGTGTGGTCTTGTCCCCTTTGTAAACAGGTCAGAGTCACTCAAAATAGTTCATCTGCCTCCAAGATAAAAGACATTATCAAGAATGAGATCAGATCAACGTTTACTAACACTGAAAAGAGGATTCAGGTTAAGATTGATAAGCTGGTAAAGACTCTGAATAACAGAATAACAAGCATTGAGAAAGACTTGGTCAAATGTTCAGTTCAGCCCATGAAAAAAAAAGCTGAAACCTATATTAAACTGAATTTGAGACCCTGAGCCAAAAGCTTGAGCAAAATATTAGTAGAAGCTTGTATCCGACAGTACCCTGGACGATTTTGTTATAAAGCAAAAGAATCTGATCGTGTATGGACTTGCCGAAGATCGAAGCTCCACGACGAAGAAACAGCAAAACGCAAAGGATTTAAAATTTGTATTGAACCTGTCCTTCAGAATTGTCCCGATAAATATTCGTTCTCTATTCGCCTTGGTAAAGTGAAATATGAAAAGTGTCACCTCAATAAACTATAATGTTTTGCAGCCCTGTTGAACGAGACGCTGCTTCTTTCCACCTGTCAAATTATCTGTCGAACATAAAGGATACATTTAGAGGCTTCGGATTTTATTATGATCGCCCAAACGCTTGCACATAAGAAAAAGTATGACGTTTTGAAGCAAAAACTTCAAGAAAAGGAAGCACGCGAATCAGGCTGGAAGGTTAAAAGCAGCAAAGTGTGACTGGAACTTGTGAAAGTGAATTCTTTTCGTGGGGATACGGTGCAGTGATTTATCTGTTCTCTACACAAATTCAGACTATTTATCTTCGAAAATTGATGAATTTTAAGCATCAATATCAGCCCTCAAACCCCTTGTCATCGTTATTATGGAATCACTACACAAGAACTGTCAACAATCAGTTGTGTGTTTCCAGCAAGTGCGTGATTATAATCTCATTGTAAACAGAAATTATAAGCGTGGAATGTTCATTTATGTTCATATCTCGATGAAGTATATGGAAGTTAATGAGCCAATCTCTTCAAGTATAAGCAAATGTTCAGTTTTTGATGTGACGTTACCTGGGTCCACAAGTGCTTTTAGCGTTGTAGTCATTTATCGTAGTCCTAGTGTTAGTGAATTGTGTACATTTAATAATAAAAAAAATATTGCAGTTATTGTCCTCTGTTTCTTTATATAGTTCTAAGTTTCTAGCAGTTCGTAACTTTAACCTACCCTCTATTGATTGACCTCAAATACAATGCAACTGTCTGATGAGTCGTAACAAAATCCATTCCTACAAACTTTACAAGAAAATTAATTGTATCAGGGCATTCAAAACCCTACTTGTTTAGGGCTAATTCGAACCATTCAGTCTTAGACCTTGTAATTACGAAATCACCTGATCATATTACTAATGTTGATTTTTTGCCACCAAAGAAAAAAGCGATCATTCGGTATTGGTGATAGCACTAAATTGTTTTTGGGGTTTTGCTGATAATCCGAATAGTTCTCCCAAATATAATTATGGTAGAACGAATTACGTTGCATTTTCTGATTATATTTCATCTCTTTCTATCCGAGAAGAGTTGGAGCAATGTAATGCTACCGCAGATCGTCACCTCAGAGCAAAATTGTCCTACTGCATTAAGAATTTTTTTGAGATATTCCACACCATCTGTCGTATGTTGTTACGCGCTTTCATATGGTTTAAAGGGCGTTGCTGTACATGCCATAGTTTTCCCGCTACGAAGCGTGCGGTTTTGCTCTACGGTAGCAAATTCTGAAAAATTTGTAAGCAATTTTGTCCTACGAGCAAAAATGTCCTACTAGGTGATTTTTTCATCACTCTCATCAGCAGAAAAAGAAAAGAATACTGTTTGTTTTGGCAGGAGAGAGATTTAGAAAATTATAATCTTACTTGATTAGATTCTGTTGTGAGGTATGTATTTAATTTTCTTTCTGCTTTATACGTATCTTTGCAATACACTCCAAGTGATCAACCTAGATTTTCTTTCTGGAATCTGCTAGATGGAGTCAACAAACTTTGCTTTAGGCTCTAGGTACTGCAACTGGCCTGTGTGGATTTTTGCTAACCAAAGCGAAATAAAAATCAGAAAAATAATTAAGGCTTTTGAAAAGGACTGTACTTGATCTTGGTTAACAACTTTTGCTCAGACTACGAACTGTCTCACGAAAGCGGTAAAGGTGCAGTGTAGGTCCCCCGGTAGTATAGGGTGCAGAGGCTCTACAAATAGAACTGAAATATACAGGAAGAAGTGTGTTGTTTGCATTCTGCTTCTACTGGGCACTTTCTCTGCAACTTTCCAACCTTATTGACTTAATAATATACCCTTATCAATAAGGTGTTCTTATCAGGGGGACCCACATTGCACCTTTACCCACGAAAGCTTCTGGGAGAGGGTCTTTTTCTTGATCTTAGAGGATTTGGTTTCGTGTTGGTTTGTACTTGTTTTTGCTTTCGCTTCATTTAGTATATTATCCCGCGCGCTTGGAGGCTTCGGACAATTGGATTTAATGCTGCAGAACCAGCCAGCTTTGAGGGCCGAAAATTGGCCCTACTGTCCGCCTCCGTGTTACTTTTTTTTCTCAAACAATCACAACCTCTTTCATCACCTCGTCGTTCACTTCCTTACCTATCATTATTCTGTCGCTTGACCGTGAACTGATTTGTCCTGAGCTTCCATTGCGTGTCATAATGGTAAAATGTCGCTGACCAGGTTGAAGTCTCTGCCGCTTGGGATGCATCCTGTTATTCCTGTATAATACGTACCTGAAAATTTTTTGAAGATATTTTTTCTTCCAGATACCAGCAACCAAGTAGATTGAAGCTTTCAGATGTTTCAGAAATTCTCTGCAACTTACCTTCTGGCGAGAGTGATTCTGAAGACAGTCTTTCTGAGCTTGAAGATCTCGAACATGATAGTGACGAGGACAATGATAAAACCTTTGTTCTTTCTGAGGTATCCTCGGATGATGACAATCAACCTGAGAATGTTGCTAACCTCTCCAGTATGCCTGTTACTGCGACTGCATCCTCCAGCACAGCTGAGACTGCAGAGAACGATCAAGATTTAGATCCATTTAACTCAGATGTAGGATCGACAGTTGAAATTGGTACAGATCCCTCTGACTGTAACCAGACTCAGGCAGTTGTAATGACTGAGGTGATAGTTGAATCTGTTGAAACTAGTGCTTGAGAACCATCGACTACTTCTTCGGATAGCACTCTCCAGGAAAAGAAGTGTCGAAAGAGACTAAGATTGGAAGCAAACCGGCTTCGTAACAAAGCTAAATCAGCCGCTCATTTAGCTAAATCAGCTAAATCAGCCGAGTGTTAAAGTATTCCGGGATGAGAAAACTGGGAAAACTTAAGGAAAGAATCAGAGTGTCAGGGAAGCCCTGACATGTAACGAAAAGTGCCATTTTTCCTGCAAACTGAATGTTGATGATGAGTCTCGACAGAAGCTACATGATATTTTCTGGAGACTTAGTGCCAAAGAGAAAAGGATGCTCCTTCTTAAGAGCACTACAAAGAAAGGAAAGAAAAAGAATAAAAACGTTGTCACCAGAAATAAGTACTACTTCCAGTATTTTGTGAATGTTAGAGGAAAGACACTAAGAGTTTTCCGAGATTTTTTCTTTCTACGCACGACGTTTCTCAGCAGAGAGTGTACTATGCTCACAAAGTTAAAGACCCCCATTCCGATATTCCAGCTGCAAGGAGCGAACTGCGAACAGCGGCGAACAAAACATTCTAGACCAAGATTGATCTAGTGAAAGAGCACATCAACGATTTCCCACGAATGCCCTCATACTAGTGTTGTTCTAAAACACAGCACGAGTATTTGGAGTCGGTTATCAAAGTAAAAAAAAAGTTAAAAATTTCGAGAGCTTTTAGTACAGATCAGAAATAAAGCCCAGTCTCGGAGTCCATCTATCGAAAGACATTCTTGACTGAATTCAATATCGTTTTTTTTGTTCAAAGAGGGGACCGCTGTGACCATTGTGAGGAACATCGAGTAGCTGCGGAAGTAAAAAAATAGAACTTCCTCTTGATAGAGTGGCTAAAGTTTTGGAGCATAAAAGACTCAGTGGCAACTGCACAGAAGAAAGGAAATGAGATAGGGCAAAGAACATCCCAGTGATTTACTTTGCTTTGGAAAACGTGTTTGCTTTGCCGAGGGTCGACGTGTCGTGTTATTTTTACAAGCTGAAACTAAATTGTTTTAACATGGCTGCAATTTTTTACGCAAAAAAAGATGTGTACTTTGTCATTTGGAACGAGAGTGTGCTTGGTAGATAAGGGACCGAGATAGCCAATGCAGTTATCATGATTCTCGAGAAGATTGTTTCGAATCATCCTGAATATGAGGAGCTTATTACATGGGGTGATTCTTGCGTAAGCCAAAACAGAAACAGTATAATGAATTTCGCTATGCAGCACTTCCTTCGGCAACATCCTCGAATCCAAAAAGTAACTATGAAATACTCAGAAGCCGGTCTCAGCCTTGTTCAAGAGGTTGACAACATTCAAAGCCAAACAAAATGGTACTTGAAGCACACTGAGATCCATTTACCCTTGAGTCTGGCTAGACATTTTAAATCAGTAAGGCGAGACCAACCATTCATTGTTATGCAGCTGACAAAGGTATAGGACTACAAATCGTGTACAAAACTGTAAAAATACAATTCTGTCCCCTACACGAAAGTCAAGGTTCTTGTCTTCAGACAAGGACTCAGCAAACGGGTTCTGTACAAGACTGATCTTGACTTGTCCGCTCGAGTTACGGAGGTGAAAATAGCTCTGGAGCTGACACCAAGATGCCCAAAAGTAGAAGGCGAAGAAGTTATTTTTACTCAAAGACTTATTAATCCACTACAAAAAGAGGTGAAACGCCTTATTCTCACTAAGGTGAAGATAGCTGAATTGAAGTCGATGCTAAGCCTTATGCCAGAGGTGGATCGACAGCTCATGAGCAGCCTTACCGTTGCCCAAGAGAAACTTCATCCAAAGGCGGTACCCGAAACCCTGGAATCTGACGATGATCTCTCCTCCTATGATGGTGAGGAGACACCGAAGAAGCCCATTGGACGGCTGTGGAAGGCACCGAAATAACATGCAAGCCTTTTAATTTTCGTCCCTTGTTTTATACGTTTTATACCACCTTCTCTATAGACGACATAAAAGACATCAGAAATAAGCTTTTCGTTCTTCAGTTTTGTTCTACTGTATTTAAAACAATTGAAAGTGATTTGGGAGTAAAATTGTCCCACGAAATTTTGCAATTTTTTTGTGAGTTTTGGGTAAGCATTAAGGCAATGGAAATAATTTTCCTTGACAGAGCTCACCGTATTCTAGGTTCATTTTTTTTTTTTTTTGCGAAATCTTCTATGGTTACTTCTCGACCCAACTTTGAAACCTTTAAACTCTATTACTTTTTTTTTTCCAGTAGGACAATTTTGCTTTCATGTGACGAGATGTGTCCTTCGAATTTATGAAGCAGGTCATTAAAGAAGGTAAAGATCGACACATGCCAAAATTTACTAGCAGGCAGTTTTCCAAAAATAGACAGATCCTTCCTCGGTATATTGTACAAATTCTAAAAGAAACAAGTGATGGGTGGCGTGAGCAAATAAAATTTAAAACCTGATTCATGGTCAATATATAAAAGAGCTAGAAATAGAGCAACTAAGTTTCTTGTCTAAATCGTCAAGAGGTTGAGTCGAATGTTATTGCATCAGTCTAAAGTTGCCCAAAAAGATTTTGGACGTTCATGAGAAGGAATCAAGCTTCCCTATCCCCATTAGACCCCGGCACCGCGCCGGCGGATCGACCGAACGCCGCCGACGAGAGGCCCGGTCGAGCGCCACCCAAGTGTCGAAACGCCGCCGGCGTGCTGCAGGCGCGCCGCCACCGACAGAGTCGGCGGCGTTCGGTCAAATTTAACCTAATTGTGCTGCAAGTCTTTACTTTATCAACCGCAAAGTCGGAGCCTTTCTTTCTTTTGTAGTTTAGTATTTCAATTTTCTTGATCAGAAGTGAAACAGGGTTTTCATTATCCCTAACTTCTTGGGGATTTACACGAAAATCTAAGTGTCACTCCGAAAAAAATTGATTTCCCGAATCCACGAAAATCACCCAATCACAGTGCCAGCCCTAGCAATTCATCGTCAGTGACTTTCCCTGCCAAACATTACTTTGAATACCATAATTCTTCACTACTCTCTTGTTCATTAATTTTCGTCTCTTTTGTTACTTTGCATAAAAACCAGACAGATGCAATATGCAGTTGCAAATATTGCAATATACACAGTTCTTCATATGTTAACAAAAAACAGTATCGTCTTTATGAAATGAGTTTAAATCATTTCGAGTGTAGTTTCCCAATCGCTATTTCTAACATCGTTCGTAGTCGAGAATTTTATTTTCAAGTTGAATAGAATTATAGAATGCATTCACTACTATGCAGCTTCAGCCTACAGTTAGATTTTAAAATTGACAGCTGACAGATTGTTTATACAGCTGAATTGTAAAGTTTGCAGATTTTTTTTTTGCTGTTTTTAGATAAGATTTTACTAATATTTGATATCAATTATTTTTTTCATTTAAAGTGGAGACAGAAGAAAATGATATCAAATTCCCTGGGAAACCATTAAAATATTTTGATAGACCCAGGCCCCCCATTAAGACTTGTTCATTGTCTTGGGTATTTTGCGATTTCTCATAGGCTACTGGCCTAATTTGGGTTCTGTGTGTGCTCCCTTTCAATTAAATTATTTGGATCTTATTGAATGCCACGGCGAATCTTTGGCTTAGTTTTCCAATAATTTGATGTATAACTCAATTATTTCGACATTTTTGTTTATGTCTTTATACCCCTTTACTCACACCCTCAATTTTTTTTTCAAGGAACACTAAGCTGTTTAACGTTATTTTGCGTGTTTGTTTGAACCATATAGTGACCTAGTTAATTATTAATTAACTTATTTTTCTAATGAAAGCTGAGACGGTATCCTATCACGGTGGTATCCAGCGGGGGGGGGTAGGGGGTATTACATTTAAATGATAATATCTCGGAATTTTTTTATTGAAAGCAGGGATCCCAAAAAGTTATTTTTTTTAAATTTAAAGCAGAGACGGCATTTTATCGAGGTGGTATCCAGAGGGGGGGGGGATAGTGAGCTATCATATTTAAATAATACGTCGATTATTTTTTTTGAAAGCAGGGGTGCCAATAAGTTATTTTTTTTTTTATTTAAAGCAGAGACGGTATCCTATCAAGATAGTATCCATAGGGGGGGGAGGCATAAGGAGTTATTATATTTAAGTGATAGTACCTTGATTTTTTTTTTTTATTGAAAGCAGGGATGACAAAAAGTTGAAAAGTTGACAAAAATTAACAAGATTTTCGTGAGTTATACTTGATACAGCACTTGCATGGTTTTATCGTCCAAAGGGAAAGCGACATATGTGTCCAACCCGTTTTTTTTTATTGATGAAATGGGTTTAATTTGAAAATACTCATTCGTAAGTACCTGGCAAATTGACACTAAATCGAATTGAAAGAACGAAAGCGATATCGGATTCCCCCCTAGTATTGTGCTTGGGTAACAGTGGCGCCCTTGGTCCACTACCCAAGTAAAATAAAAAAGTGGGGATTCTATCACATCGTTTAATCTGGGAGGTTCAATGAGGAGTCTTTGACAGTCTTATCACCTCAGGGTACTAGATGTTGCAACGTTCTTACGCATCTACAGTGGTTTAAAAAATTCGATCACCCCACAAATGATTACCAAAAAATGCACAAATATAACAAATGTAACATTTGGAAAATTATAACACTTTTTTCAAAGCTTTGGAGAAAAGCAAAAAAGGCTAAATACCCCTAACTATGCTTGAAAGCTATTTTAAAAAGAAACTCTTTAGAGATTTCCATGGAAATGACCATAGCAGAAGCTTTGAGCCTGGATGGGAATCAAAAAGGAGTCTTTGACTATTTTGACCACAAGTGACTTATTTTTGTGACTTTCTTAAATTTGATAATTTTTGCGAGCGTTTGGAAATCAAAGCTTAAACTCAATAACTGATGTTAAGTGTCCTAGCATTTTGCTTGGATTAAAAGTGACGAACTAGGATAAAAATCTCAAATCCCCCTGGGTCTATTTCAATCTGCATATTATATCATTTAATTACATTTAGAACAGATGAGCCTTTCATTTTTTACCAGAAACTTGCTGGCACCTAATTTTTCTTCATACCGAATATACCATTAAGTGTTTTTTGTTTCAGTGTAATTTAAATGTTCTCATTTGAGGTCTTCATCATATATTTTTCAATTTGATAAATTTACTCCTTTTAGATGCAGTTATAATTTGACTGATATTAGGTATTTATCAATTTATAATTTGGAATGAATCCCCAAAAGAAAAAACGAATAATATCCAAAAGAGCAGCCAAAAGCAATAAAAAAGCAGCAGTTCAACCCTAGCCTACATGACATATATTCTATAAAGAAGCAAAAAAACTTTAAAACGCATTTTTAAATTGTAATTAACAACCAGTTTTAAATACAAGAATTCTTTTTAAGAATCCAAAAGAGCAAAAAAACAAAAAACAATCAATATCAAAGTCACCCATTTCAACTGTTTTAAAGGTGACAAAACAGATATAGGCAAAGGGCATTATGACAAAATTAAGCTTCTAAGTTCAAAGTTATATTCAAAGTATTTACCCAGATAACTGACGAATTTTGTGATACGATATTTGAAGTTTTGTATGCAGTAATGCTCGATGAAAAAAAACTACTAATTTTGATAATTATTTATGTTAAGAATACATAGCGAATAGATGCTTCAACTACTCGTATTATGCGAGGGTTCTGAAACGCCACAGCCATTTCGTGTCTATTACATTTCTTCTTCTCTTGAAGAATAACGAAGAAGACCAGTTTCCAGCCAGCGAGTTGTGAATTTTTGAACTCATGAATAGGCTCGAATCTGTTGTAAATTTAAGCTGTGATTAGAGAAAGACTGATGAAAACACTAATGTTTGCGGTCAACATTGATCGCGCCAGCGGCGCGGCGTGCTGTTTTTGGCCCCGCCGCCGCCGGTCTTCCCTCATCGGCGCAGCACCGGGGTCTAATCCCCATCATCCACTTCCTTTATAGATCCTGAAACTCTTTCACATATAGATGATAATTATGTAAAATCACAACTTTTCAATAAGGTATTTGGTTCAGTTTTCACACAAACACACATGCTCAATTTACTCCTCCAGCTTTATCAAAAGAATTTTATGACTCAGATTTTACGGTCCAGCAGGTTTATCAAACACTCCGAAATCTTAATCCTGAAAAGGCGCCGGATTTTGATGGAGTTTCAAATACAACGTTACACGAACTTGCATCTGTGATTTCTGGACCACTCACATGTCTCTCTTCTGGTGAATGTCCTTCAGCTTAGAAAAAAGCAATCATCAGGCCGTTGTACAAGAATGGTTCAAAGTCCCATTTTAAAATACAGACCGATTTCAAATACATCTATCTTTTCCCGTATAATGTAGAAAGTTCTGGTGAGCAGAATCCAGGCACATTTTGAGGAGAATAAATTATGGCATTCAGCTCAGCATGGATTCTATAAAAGGCGTTCTTGTAGCATGCAACTTCTGGAGGTGATTAAGGATTTCAATTGATGGCAGATAATGGTTTTTTGTTCAATGGTTTTTATATTGACTTTTCCAAAGCATTTGACAAAGTTTCCACCCCACTTCTGATAAATAAATGTCAATTATACGGTATCGTCCCTCGAACTAAAGCATGGGTAACGAATTATCTTACAAATAGAACCCAAGAGGTTACGGTAGATGATGCTTTGTCATCACTTACGCCTGTCATAAGTGGAGTTCTGCAAGGCAGTTGTCTTGGGTCGGTACTCTTCTTCCATTTTATTAATGATTTGCCGCGTGTTGTTACGAATTCGACCTTAAAAATGTTCGCAGATGATGTGCAAGTTTACAGGTCAGTCATAAATGAACATGAGATTTCTTTACTTCAAGATGATTTGGATGCTCTGCGCCGGTGGTGTACGGCAAACTCTATGTTCATTACCGAAATCAAGTGTAATGCTGTGCACTATTTGCGTAGACTCCCTCAACATTACCACTACTTTGGTGATGGTAAATCAATTTCAAGCGTGGAGTATGTTCGAGACCTTGGGGTTTGCTTCGATTCGAATTTCAAATTTGATAAACATGTATCAGATATCATCCATAAGGCAAATTACCAATTATTACGTCTAAAGAGTACATTTTCTAAGTTCAGTCTTCGTTCATTGATTTCACTTTATGCATTCACTGTACGTCCATTACTTGAGTATTATTCATCAGTATGGTACCCCCTTAATAAGAGAGATAGAGAAAGAGTTGAGGAAGTTTACCGTAGGAGCCACCAAACTCATACCTTATCTGAGACATCTACCATACCACCAGAGAATGCAGAGACTACAGTTGCCTAGTCTTCAGTTCCTACGTGATAGAACTGACCTAATAAATACATTCCGCATTGTTAGCAATATTGATAATAACACTCCAACTCATTTCTTCACTTTTACAGAATACAGTAGTACCCGTCAACAGCAACACAAAATATACTGTTCACAGAAAAGGTCAGTCCAAAAGTCTTAATATAGCCTAGTATGGAAGACTTGGAACGCACTTCCATCATAAACAGTTGCGACTATCACGGTCCAGTCTTTCAAAAGCAGTTTAGCCTCTACAAATTTTCATACTAGGTTTATATCACGATCCGTTTTGAGGAATTTTTTTTTTGTATTAGTTGTTTTTGTGACCTGTATGTTTTCATGGTGTGTTATTTTCATAGATATGTATGTGTCTATTATGTTGTCACAAAGAATGTATTGTCGACAAGCTTGATAAGGCTTACCGCTTTTGGATTTAATAAATAAAAAAACGCAATAAATTTTAGGAACATAATGATTTAAAAAAAATTATCATCATATTAAATATTTTCTTCTCAGTTCTCTCAATATTTGCAGAATTTCGGCTGTAGTGCAGAAAATAGACCTATACAAGATTAAAATATTTTCCAAGCTTTAGTTTAAACGACACATTCAAAAAAATTACCGGAATTGGTGTGATTAGAGGTGAGGGACAAGCCAACGACCTATTAATTTATACTTTCATTATTTCTTAAATTTGAGTCTCGCAGTATTGTACGTGACACAATTTTTACCTTGAATAGTAAAATAAACAGCAGATATGAACAATACTAAAACAGTTCAGAAACTAATTTCATTTGAGATAATTAATTTCTGTAATTTCCTGTTGGCAACAGAAAAATTGAGAATATTAAAAAAAAATCGGGGTGGGGGGGGTAACCAGTAAAGAATTTAAAACCTTAGGATTATAAAAGAGGTAATTATGTATTAAACCAAACACAGTTAAGAAATTTACTTATTTGAATCTGCAAAAAACAGGTTTGCCATTAAGTATTCGGAGACAATCAACCTGGCTCAGTGAAACAAAGTACGATGTAGGTATATTTTAATTAAATACTTAATACATAGAGTTAGTATATGGGTTAGGTTTTTTTTTGTTGTAGTTTACGAAACTTTAGCGTAAAGAGCGAGGCGTTGAGAAGGGGACAGCCCCTTTCATATATGGAATAATTTTTGCTCGTTTTAAGTTTTAATGTCGACATCCTTCAAGCCTATAACCTCCGACTCATCACACATAATCTTTGACATTGCTCTTTTATGGGCCTTTCCATCTACAGAGCTACCCATCTTAGGTATAACCACACCTGGAAACCACGATTTCTTATATTTTTCTTTTAGCTATTTCAAAATTGTAAAGTTTTTAAGAAATTTTCCAATTTTGTCAGTGTTGCCACGTTGAACCGTGAAAAAAGGCGAAACTAATTGGTTAAGTGTGTCATCCTTTCTTTCTAAAATAAATCAGAGCTTAATGACCTATAGATTCCCAAAGACAACTACAACTTCATCAGTTTTATGCTGTTATTTTAATTTGGAGCCCGCTACTACTAAAACTGCATAACTGCATCTGGAGTTTTTTTTTCATTGAGAATTTAATTCCTACTTTGTCAAGATATATATGGTTCTAAATTCAATTGAGCAAATCCAATGAATCATATTTTCTTTTTATTACCCTTGGTGCTTTGGGTGAAAAGAAAAAAATAAATCACTCTTTTATTTCAGTCACACAAGTATAAAAAAGCGACATATGAATGCTCAAAAACAAATTAGTCTTTTTTCTTCGCCAAGAGTTTTTTCTCTTCAGTTGCAATTTCGGCCAAATATTTTAATTTTAAATGTCAAATCTTCGGTAATCGCAATGTAGCACTGCTAGCCCACATTCTTCTCAATAGTTTTCCTTCACCTGAGAAACCCCATCCCCCAAGTTATTACCCAGATAGGAACCAATTCCTGTATTCCTGTGCTGATTATTTATCCTTATTGGGGATTTGTTTTTACTTCTTTTCTGTATTGGTTTTGCGCACAATACTCTCAATCATTGAATAAAGTCTTGGAAAGGACGGAGGACTTATTATCTTTATCATGACGAGTATATTTACTGGTATTTTCTTCAAAATTTACTTTTGCTAAAGTTATACCATTTATTTCACTTTTGGCAGATTTGGCAGTTTTTGAATCGCCTGATTCCTCCTCTTCCTTCTTTTCTTCAATGGAAATTTCGTTCCCTTAGAACATTTTTAGGCACCGATAAGTGTAAGTGCTACTTAATGCAGGAAAGTGGGAGCCATTACGCTTTATAAAATTCATAGCATCTTCCTGCGTTTCTCATTGTACCTGTATAAAGTGCAATTTCTTACATTTTGTTTCGGTGGAAGAAGATTGCTTGTAGTAACCTTTCTTAGAAACTGTGGTGTCGATTCCAAGGCCTTGGATGTCCATCTCTATGAGGGAGAGAGATTTATTCTAAACAAACAAACAATTTAACACAAGTTTAGCGGCCACCCAAAGAAGTAAAAACTTGTCCAAGGGGGTGGCAAAAAGACACTAACATAACAAAACAATAAAAAAACGAAAAAAAAAATAGCCTACCTATATCACAGAAACACTAAAATTCATACTTACTAAAAAGCATCCCTTTAATTACTATCTTAAACGAAGAAATATCACCTATATTTTTTATATTTTGATCAAGATGGTTCCAACTTCTGATATGGAAATTCCATATTTTGAAGTCAGGAAATCTGAGGCCAAACTCTTAAAGTTTTGATCTTCCTTCACTTGAAATACTTGTTTGAAAGGAGGAGATTCGTTTGATTTTAATTGGATGAGATTCTCATACCTAAATAATGTTAGTTGCAGCCATTAGTTATTTGCCTCCGTCCTCCAATTTTGTTTTTGCTATCATGTGTACCTTGAATGAGTAACCCACTAAAAGAAAACAAAATAAATCAGTCTTTTATACAAGTCAAAGAAGTATAAACAAACATATGAATGCTCAAAAACAATTTTCAAAAAACAAAAAAATTTCTTCGTTAAGGTTGATTTTATTTCAGACATTTGAACTCCTTTTCTCTTCGTCCTTCCTTCAAACATTTCTCTGCCTACTTCAGTCATACTATGCAACACATCCCTATCCGGTTGTTTCAGTACTGCGCAGTGCTGGGATTAACCTAACTTCTCTTGCGACATAACCTGGAAATGTAGATTGCCATTTTTTAGATTTCAGCGACATACATCTTGTCGTAGGCTGCAACTAAAGTTGCAATTGTCTCCGTGACTGCTCACGTAGACTAGTGAACAGTCATGATCATCAAAGTTTTGGCTTAAGAAGTGACTCCTTATTTTTTTTTAATTTGATCTAGGGCTGGATTTTAACAAATAGACAGTTCCGTGGATGAAAAATAGAGAAACCCAAACTTTGGAGGGTTTTTGCCATTTTTTTGGCTTCTCTATCTGCATAATTTAATTTTTTAGCTGCGTACTGGGATCGAACACATCATGAATAAGAAACAGGGTTCTGCCCTTTCTTAGAAAGAATGATTTCAGAGGTTGTGGAGAGTCTTCGCACTTAAGCTTTGTCACTTGATTTTCCTTTTTGGCCTTTTGGCTTCTCACTTTCACTTCTTTTTGGCAAAAAAACCTGTCTAGTAAGAGAAGAGAAAAAGACAGGCGTTTGTACAACAGATGAATTTATATTCATAACATGTCATTATCGTCATAATATCGATAATGCTGGATGTTTCGTAATGCTTTTTCAAGACTGTACAGAGATTTTTGATGAAACTTGATCCAGTTTTTGCATCATAGGATCTGAACCCTGTGTCGGATGACATTAACAAAAGAAAATCCTCACTCTCTGGAATTTGTCTGTGTATGAGGTTGGCTGTGCTTTTTTGAATTGCTCCCTACTTTCTTCTGGGCTCCATCCATGACAGAGAGGTTGGGACATCATGTGACCAGTTTCTGAGCGATCAGGAGAACAGACTTTCGACTTAGTACTGGAAGAACTAGAGCTGGAAGGAAGTAGGATTGACAGTTGAAATGGACCATCTCCCATACCGTCAATGAAAAAGATTTTGGGCTTGCCGACCATTCCGGGGCAGTTATGGGCCATAAAATGGTTTGTTAAAAATTCTGGCCTTTTTTGTGTCATCATAGACATACAATTGCTTATTTATTTTTCTCGTTATGACAGCAATAATTAATGTGTCAATTTTCAGCATATCTGTATTTTTGGACAGTCTCTCCAATTCAGTGTTGAATTTCCTTTTAGAAAAAATTTTGCAACTCTTCACTGTAAACTCTATAGCATTCAGGGTATTCTCTAGCTCGGAACAGGTGGAGTCCATGTGACTCAATGGAAACATATCATCCAAATTCTTAAAGTGAACCCGTAAATCTATCATTTTGAACAATTACAGCGATGCCCCTTTTCTCGTGCTTCATATTAAAAATACAACTTCCTATTTGTAAGTCTATTTTTCAGCACCTTTTCAAAATTCAAGTTCATTTGAAGTGTATCTTGTTTAACGTAATGCGTTTTGCACATATAGTTCTTTGCCTCCGTCCTCCAATTTTGTTTTTGCTATCCTTGATGCCTTGAGTGAGTCACCCACTAAAAAAAAAAAAAAAAAAAAAAAAAAAAAATCAGTCTTTTTAGATGTTAAAGAAGTATAAACAAGCATATGAATGCTCAAGAACAATTAAATAGATATGCCCACAAAAAAAAAATAACAAACTACAATGTAAACTAATCAGCAGCTAAACCTAGCAAAACAGGGCGATGCAAACAAATTAGGAGTACGAAAATAGTGACAAGCTCGTTCTCATATTCTACTAAGCAGGAAACCTGTGCAGAGTAACAGATTTCAACAGTTGTTCGAAAGTTATTAGCAACTTATTTTGTTGTAATAGTACAACCCTAAGACCTAACGTCTGTAACTGAATGGGCAAATGACCGAGGCCATGAAAAAATGTTCTTTACTCTCAGTTACAGCAAAGTTGGATATTCTACATATTCTACTTGAACAGTTAGTAACTAAATCTAGGGCGAAAAAAATTATCGCAAAAAGGTTAAAATAGATGTTGTTCTTTAACAGCAATATCTGCATTGCAAAAAAATTCAAATAAGCATATTCAATCACTTGAATAGACCACAGCTTAGCTCTTTGACTTAAGTATCATTAAGTGTACACAGCCCCAGCTCTGCTAGGGTTCATACAGCCACGGTATTGCGTGAGAGACGGCGATATACATTTTTTGGTGAATATTCCACTTTTACTAAATATTGTCGTTAGTTTCAATGATATTTTAAGAAGACCCATGAAGTTTTAAGAAGATACTGAACAAGCTGCAAATTTTAACTCTTGGAGACGTCCATCTTCGCCACATCAGAAAGCTTTTTCGCCACATCAGAAAACTTTCCCGAATTATTGGCCAGATCGGTACTAATTTTGTTCCTATAATTGTTCCTCTATTAATTAATTTTCTTTGTTTATGATCCAACTTAACTTTGTTTTAGAAAAAATGGTCCAAATTCATTAAACAATAATTCAGAATAAGAGGAGGTGACATTATCTTTGCCACGAAAAGTAGACTTTCTCGTATTTTTTTTAAACCTACTGCTGCAGGACTAATTACTTTTGGCATTGGCTGTAGTTTTCACACCTTCTGGTTTTTCCTGTTGGTTGTTTTCTTCAACGCAACCTTCAATCCCGTAAGTGATTTTTTGGCCCCATTGATGGTAAACGCTTTCAGGAGGAGGGAAGTGGGAGAAACTCTGATAAGGTGTCTTTGGGGGGATCGCAGCCAATTAAGACATGGGAGAAGGGACTGGTTGCCCTCAGACCACTTTCCAACATCCCCCTCAGCATGCCCTGAAAACTTAACTTAATACCCTCAGCCATTCTCGACAAACTGCAAATATGCATTTAGTGTCTTTTGATTTACTTAAACATGTCCCTGAATAATCCTAAAAGTTCCACCTAAATATCCTTAGCCTTTTCGAACACACCCAGTATCAAACATTCCCTCTTTTGCAAGAGATAAATCCTATATTTTAAAAAAGGCAAATTGTATAATTTACAATCCTTGCCATGGGAGCTGTGAGGGACATTGTATTATCCCAAGAAGCATAGTAACTAGATCTTTGGACTATTTGGGACACAATTTTTCTTTTTAATTTTCATCAGTCTTCGGGGGGGGCGCATCTAAAAAGGCAAGGGGGTTCGTAGCCCTCCTGGCACTCTTCAACATACCCAGAAAGTTTCAAATTAATACCCTCAGTCGTTTCTTAGATATTGCTGACCTGCCCTTTTGATAACCCACATGCAAATAGTCTGTTTTGAGTTCAGCATCCCTCTCAAAATTGTGCGGGATTGATTCATCCTCAGAGGCATAGTTATTTGACCTTTAGCTCATTTTGATCAAAATGGATATTTAAAAATTTTGATCAAATGCTGTTAGAGGGAGGGCAGCAAAAATGGCATGGGAGGAGGGCTAAACGCCCTTCGACCACTTTTCAACATCCCCATCAGCATGTCTTGAAAGTTTCAACCTAATGCCCTTAGCCGTTCTTTTATGTTGCAGATTAGTCCAGTAAAAGTACGGAGAAAAGTGGGTCGACCCGGACAAAATTGCAACAAAAGGTTTTTTTACACCAAAATGTTCAGAAAAAATCGCTGAACAACATATACAAAATCCGCTAAAATCGCCCGCCGGGAAAACCATCTGGGGCTGCTTAAAGGGGCGAAAAATTAGGTATTTACATTTTTGACATTTCGGAAGCTTTTTTTACGCTAAAATGTTCAAAAAAAATCGCTGAACAACATATCCAAAATCCGCTATAATCATCCGCCGGGAAAACCCTCTGGGGCTGCTTAAAGGAGGTGGAAGGGGGTGAAAAAATAGGTTTTTTTCATTCTTGACATTTGGGAAGCTTTGTTGACACTAAAATGTTCAGAAAAAATCGCAGAACGACATATCCAAAATCCGCTAAAATTGCACGCCAGGAAAACCTTCTGGGGCTGCTTAAAGGGGGTGAAAAATCCTTTTTTCGATTTTTGTTATTTCGGTACGTTCGGAGACTCGATTCTGGTATAAATCAACTAGCTGAAACCCAAAGTGATGTTACTTTTATTGTAACACGTCTGTAACTTATATTAAACTATAAATAAGATTTTAATAACTCCATCGCAAAAATAAAGGAAATAGCTTTTCTTCCAAAGTGTTAGAAAGATCAGATCAATGGAAGCCTGAACTACTTCAAACAGCAACACAGGAAAATCTCGAATGGTAATTTAAAGAAGCAGAGAAGTACCCCACTCTTTGTTGCTTCGCTAATCGTTGGAAACCTGGTTATCCGATGAGAATCAACCGTGTGAAGACCAGACTGCAGAAAAAGCGAAACTATAGGCATAGACGCATATAAACTTGAGAAATCATTCTTATTATCGGCTTCTTTCACAGTTGGAAAACAAAAACATTAACACGTCCATATATAAATCACAGTTTTGATAATCATTATTTCTAGATCATATAATATTGAGAATGATCATTTCATTAATGAGCACTACAAAAGAGCCCAACCACCGTTATTGCAAAAAACTAAAATTCTTCTTCTTCTACAGATGTTGGTTCAGAGTTATTACAGCTTGTTCCCATGCACTCTCCGCAAGCAAGTGTGCAGGGCATGCCATTCTTACGGCAAGTGCATCTGGCCGTATCGCAACCTGATTTGCATTTGCAGTGGATCATTTGAAGAAGACTTTGGGGAGCTGGTTTCTTCTCCGTCATTACTGGGATGTAATTATCAGCAGAGTCGCCATCCCCAGTTTTCCGGTTTCATCGCAGCAGCCTCGCTTTTCCAGTCCATTACCTGCAGATACACGCGAAAAGAATGGAACTTCGCAGCTGAGGGTGTGGGAGGCATCCGATCAGGGCAGACAAATGCGGAAGAGGAAGCGAGATTGGCATAGAACAGACGATGTCTCAAGGACACGAGAGTTTCTCCAGGCTTTCCTTTATAAATTCTCAAAAGAGCTTGTTCACCAGCTACAATGAGCTCGTCTTTCGTAGCCATCGAGTCCATAAAAACCTTAGCGGCCTCACGGAAAGACGGATCGTACCGGTACAATGACAGTCCGACAGATTTACCAATTCCTTGTAATCTCAAAGTGGTGTCGCAGCCTAGGAACGCGTGCAGAAATAGAATTGCACCGCACATGTCCCTTAGTTTTTCTTTGATGGAACAAACATTCCATAGCTTATATTCGTTTGAAGCTTTCGCCTCGGATCTGAAATACAGGCCTTTGTGGGTGGCAGTGACATGATAGAGGAGAAGAATAAGGAGGTCAGTGTCGTTGCCGATGAGGCACGTCAACTGAGTTCTTGCATTATGAATGGCTGTGGTTGCAATCAGGACATCCGCGTCAGCAGAGGCATGTTGTACCGAACAACCTGCTGAGGACAATTTTTCTCCTATCGCTAGAATTATCTGCTGCTTGTTTGTGCAGTTTTGCAAGAACTCTTCTCTCTTTCTTGTTAATTTTGTTGTACCAGTGAATTCTACCACTGGGCACTGTTTACCCCTGGAGCGTCGAAGGACCATTGTCATATCCATCAAAAACTACCGAAGCTTCGTCAAATCTAGTTGTGAATTACCTGACGTAACTGTCGCAAATGAAGTCAAATGTAGAGTTGGGCTGCCAAGTCAAACTCTGGAGCAGCCAGCCACCGTCAACGAAATAATGGCACGAGTCTAAGCGCTCATCCGAATGGTCCCCTGACGCCTTTCGAATTGTATTTGACAGAGATGGTTTGTCGGCAGGACGCAGAACTTCATAGGATCCAAAAAGAGATGGGGGATACGCACAAAGGTCATACGATAAAAGGTCTCGAAGATCGAATTATAATTGAGAAGGTCTCTAAGGTCTCGAAGATCTCAAAATATATTGAGAAGGAGGTTCAATCCCCTCCTTCCTCGAACAATAACTTCTGTTTCAATATTGATTGACCTAAGCTATGGCTTAGCTTCCTACGGATGAGCCAACATATCAAGTCTACTTACTCAGAATAATGTGTCTGCCAAACTAGCTGATATAACAGTCAGGTACTTTTGAAGATAGATGGCGATCCTGTTGTGTACGCTGTGCAGCTTGTGTTTTCGAAGCCTAACTGTACCTAGTCTTTAACGAGCCGTATAGACTAGAATATTCAAGTTTCTATGCTTAGTCTATGCTTAGTCTCTCTTTTTCTAAAGTCTAGTTTTCACAAGTTTGATTGTCATCAGATAACCAGGTTCCCGACGACTAGAGAAGCAAAAAAGAGTGAGGTACTTCTCTGCTCCTTTAAGTTCTATATTTTCCTCTATTGCTTGTCGCAGGTTGTTCGAAGTATTTCAGGCGTCCATTGATCTAATCTTTCTGTAAAATTTTGGAAGAAATGCTACTTCCTTTGTTTTGGCAATGGAGTCATTAAAATCTTATTTTTTGTAGTTTAATATAAATCAAAGAACGGTTACAATAGAAGTGATATCATTTTCGGTTTCTGCGAGTTGATTTATACAAGAATCGAGTCTCCGAACGTACCAAAATAGCAACATCGAAAAAAGGATTTTTCACCCCCTTTAATCAGCCCCAGAAAGTTTTCCCGGCGGGTAATTTTAGCGGATTTTGGATATGTTGTTCTGCAATTTTTTCTGAAGATTTTAATGTAAACAAAGCTTCCCAAAAGTCAAAAATTAAAAAACCTATTTTTTCGCCCCCTTCCACCTCCTTTAAGCAGCCCCAGAGAGTTTTCCCGGTGGGCGATTTTTAGCAGATTTTGGATATGTTGTTCAGCAACTTTTTCTGAACATTTTAGTGTAAAAAAAGCTTCCTAAATGTCAAAAATGTAAATACCTAATTTTTCGCCCCCTTCCACCCCCTTTAAGCAGTCCCAGAAGATTTTTCTGGAGGGCGATTTTAGCGGATTTTGGATATGTGGTTCAGCGATTTTTTCTGAACATTTTGGTGTAAAAAAAAACTTTTGTTGCAATTTTGTCCCGGTCAAATCGTACTTTTACTGGCCTAGATCAACGTAGTGCATACACAGCCTTTTAATTTGGTTCAAGATATCCCTGAACATTCGCCAAAGTTTCAACTTAATATCTTTAGCTTTTTTCGGATATACCCAGCATCAAACAATCCACTTTATACTAATGATAAAAGATGTATGTAAACAATGGGCAAATTTAAGAGTTTACAAACCTTGCCCTGGGGCTATAGGGGGCATGTTATCCCTAGGGGCATAGCTATTCAGCCTATTGACTGGATTGAAAAGTGAAAATTTCAAATTTTGATCAGTGCTGAGGATAGGGGCACCTAAGAGGGTAAAGATGGAGGCTGGTTGCCGTCCAATATTCCTCAGTATTTAATACTATCAGCCGTTCCTTAAGTATTAGTCATATTCCCTTTCGAGAACCAGCAAGCACATAGTGTATTTTGAGAATATTCAGCATCCCTCTCAACATTTCCTTAAAGTTTCACCTTATTACTCGAATCCTGTAGACCAAGGAGCAAAAAGGCCCCTTTTTTCCAATAAGAATTCTTAAGTGTTAACAATGGACAACTTGTATAACTTATAGGCCTTGACCCAGGGCCATGGAGTGTCAAACCCAGAGATAGTTATTGGACCTTTGGACTATTTTGAAAAGAAACAGTTATTTAAAAGTCTTGATTGGATGCAATTAGGAAAGGAAGGCTGTGGGAGGGGATCTGGTTGTTTTGCGACCACTTTTGACTCTTAAAAGGGGCAAGAGAACCTCCAATTTCTAATCAAAAGCTACCCTCAGCTGTTCCTTAAATATTGTTAATATGCCCCTTTTGACAACCAGCATGCACACGGAGTGCTTTGATTGTGTTCAGCATCTCTCTCAAAAGCTGTGGGGAGTTCTGTCATCCTCATAAGCATAGTTATTTGACCTTGAGACTATTTTGAATAAGATTACATTCAAAATTTTGATGGAATATTTCCAGAGGGAGGGCAGCTAAAAAGGACACGGAAGGCGGACTAACAGCCTTTCACCACTTTGCAACATTCCCTCAATATGTGCTGAAAGTTCCAACTTAATAGCCACCCTCAGATATTCTTAAGATATTGCAGATCCTCCTTTTTGATGAACTGGAATCATATATTGGCCTTTTGATTTAATTCAGCGTACCCCTGAACATTCTCCAAAGTTTCACCTTAATACTCTTAGCCTTTTTGGATGCACTCAGAATCAAACATTTCTTTCAATTCAGAAGTTTCGGCATAGTTTGGTTAGGGGATACGCCTTCTGACATTTTTCATTATTAGTGTTTTTTTTTTGTTTTTTTTATTAGTGTTTTTTCTTTAGTAGTTTAATTCTTTATTATTCATTACTCCGCTTGTAATTTTTTATCTTTAAAGTGGGCAATAAAACACATTCACTCATTCATTTCCCCCGTTGCTCATGATAAATCCTTTGTGTAAACAATGGAAAAATAGCATAATTAACAATCCTTACCCCATGGCTCTGAGGGGCATTTCATCCCTGGTGGCATCATTAAACAAAATGATAACTCCGAATTTTGATCAGTAATGAGCAGATGGGACACCTAAAAAGGACAAGGAGTAGGAAAGGGAGGGGGTTTGTTGCCCTCCAATCCTTCTTCAACATCCCACAGCATACCTTAAAAGTTAACGACATCAGCTGCTTCTTAAATATTATTAAATAAACAAAAAACAGTTTTTTTTAACTGAAAGTAAGGAGCGACATTAAAACTTAAAACGAACGGAAATTATTCCGTAAATGAAAGGGGCTGTCCCTTTCTCAACGCTTCGCTCTTTACGCTAAAGTTTTTCATTGTTTTAAAAAATAAAGTTGTGTGACAGAGTCAAACTTTAGAGTAAAGAGCGAGGCGTCGAGGGGGGGACAGCCCCTTTCATATACAGAATAGTTTCTGTTCGTCTTAAGTTTTAATGTTGCTCCTTATTTTCAGTTAAAAAAAACTTATTTTTTGTATTTAATTTCTGAACATTTTTGAATTAATGGAGCTTTGATTTTGGCTCACCGTACATGAATAATTAGAATGAAATTTGTATATTAATGTTACTTATTTTAGCTAAATGGCCTTCTCGAAATTTTGTTCTGACGTAACTTAAGAATTAAGTTACGTAACGAACTTCTATATTTGTATGTTTTTATTACGTATATCAGGGAGTTTACCCCTAGGTAATACCTCGCGCTTTACGCTAAAGCTCGAATTTTGTTCGGATCATAAACCCCTGAATCACAAAGGCTTGTTAATTAGAATAGATAGCCTTTTGAAAGTACTAAAAAAACTTTAGCGTACAGGGCGAGGTATTGACTAGGGGGCGAACCCCTCATATACGTAATCATTTCTGTTTGTTAGTCAAAAATAATTGGAGGGCAAATAGCCCCGCCCCACGCCCATCATTCCCCCAAACACATCCAATCAAAATTTTTGGATAGCCATCTTGTTCAGCGTAGTTGATCCCCAGATAGAAAACATATTTTTGAGGAGGACACTCCTCCATAACCCTCAGGGCAAGGGTTTTAAGTTATGCCCTGGGGACATATAAGGTTTTTATAGAAGGCGTTGTCGTAGAAACTTCAAAAAAGGCTCATTCGATTGGAAATTCAAAAAGATAGTGCCCTTTTTAATATTCGAAAGTGATTGGAGGGCAACTAGCCCGCCCCTGCGCCCATCATTCCCCCAAAAACATCCAATCGAAATTTTGAGATAGCCATTTTGTTCAACATAGTAGATTTCCTGATAGAAAATATTTTTTTGAGGAGGACACTCCCCCACAACCCTCAGGGCAAGGGTTTAAAGTTATGCCCCGGGGACATATAAGGATTTTAAAGAAAATGTTGTCGTAGAAACTTCAAAACAGACTCATTGGATTGTAAAATGAAAGGGCTAGTGCCATTTTTTTTAGTCGAAAGTGATTGGAGGGCAGCTAGCCCCCCCCCCCCCACGCCCATCAGTCCCCCAAACCCAATCCACCAAAATTTTGACGTCACCATTTTGTTCAGCGTAGTTGATTTTACAATAGAAAATATTTGTCTGAGTAATAGGATCCCCCAAAACCCTCGGGACAAGCGGGTAAAGTTCCGCACTGGAGACATCTATGGTTTTTATAGAAGGTGTTGTCGTAGAAACTTCAAAACAGGCTGATTCCATTGGAAATTCAAAGGGCTAGTGCACTTTTTCATAGTCGAAAGTTATTGGAGGGCAACTAGTCCCCCCCCCACGCCCATTATTCCCCCAAACACATCCAATCAAAATTTTGAGATAGCTATTTTGTTCAGCGTAGTTGATTTTCAAATAGAAAATACGTTTTTGAAGAGGAAACCCCCCCACAACCCTCAAGACAAGGGTTTTAAGTTATACCCTGGGGGTATATAAGGTTTTTATAGAAGGCGGTGTTGTAGAAACTTCAAAAAAGGCTCATTCGATTGGAAATTCAAAGGGCTAGTGCCCTTTTTAATAGTTGAAAGTGATTTGAGGGCAACTATCCCCCCTCTCACGCCCACCTTTTCCCGAAACATATCCAATCAAAATTTTGAGACAGCCATTTTATTAAACGTAGTTTTAAGGTCTGGAAATTAGGTGTTTGAGGATGACAACTCTCCCACAGCCCTCAGGGCAAGGGTTGTAATTTAAGAATTCTCCGAATCCTTCATATTATTTCTTATGGAAGGGATACTCGTATAAACTTTAGAGAGGGCTCATTTGATTGGAAATTGAAAGTTCTTGTTCACTTTTGAAGAGTCAAAAGAGATTGGAGGGCAACTAGCCCCCCCCCCTCCACGCCCTAAATGCATCAGATAAAAGTTTTGTTAAAAATAATAATAATAATAATTTTATTATAAGCCAAAAAACAGGCCATACAGAACAGCATTCTTAATTACACTCCACAAGAAAAATAACATAAATATCAAGTTTCACTCATTGATGTCAACGCTTCATTTACATATTTACATAACTGCCTGATTGACCTTTTTACAGTCGTGTTAAGGATCCCCCGGAACACCAATCTACCACCCACAAAAAAAATTTACCATAATAGAGAAAGTTGCTGGCATTCTGTGAGAATATGGGCCACATCCTCAATACCTAGGTTACATCTGGGGCAAGAGTAATCCACATTTGTATCTGGGGCCACCCTATTTTTTTAAAATACTCTTTTTCCATTTTTTAGTGGCAGACAATTCGCTCGGATCTGAAACCAAGTCCTCAATGTCTCCCCCAGTAATCCTAGTTTAAAATAATATTCGAATCCAAATATCTCTTTTACATGGGAATAAAACTTCATTGTTTCATTTGTTTTAACTGCCTGTGTCCACATTTGGACTTCCTGGTTTTTTATTCTTTCTAAAATCATACCAAAACACGACTCACCCTGATCTGAGGGACCTAGCCCCTCACTCCAAATATATGATAATCCTAATCCATCTAAATCATTTTTATTTGATACGGCCACGATCTTTTACGTTTCGACCGTAGCATCTCCACATAAGCTGCTTTTGCTAACCAATCTTCTGACAGACTTAAAACTTTTAGACAATACCGGATCATCTCTGCAAATCTACTCATTCTAAGCGAAAATATACCTAGATCACCATTTATTGTCTGAGTGTGGGTCGTTACGTGAAAACCAATCAATCTTTTAAGTTGTTGCAGCTGAATTGATTCCAATTGTGGAGCCAGGTCATGCCCCCAAAGTTCCGCTCCTTAATGGATAGTAGGCAAAACCTTAGAATTAAAAAAATATTTATGCATTTTTAGATCTTTTATACTTGAAAGCCTTGAATTACATAAAATGGCAGCTGAAACTGCTTTCCCTCTCTTAATCATCTGTTTTACATGCTCTTTCCATCCTCCTTTTGCTGAAAGTGTTACTCCATAATATTTAAAATTTTCGCTCTCTTTTACTTTTTCACCTTTATAATAAAATTCTACTTTTTGATCATCATTATTCACACGAATTCCTCTAAAAACCACAATCTCAGTCTTTTTAATATTCAACACTAGTTTCTTTCTATCTAAATATTCTTCTAATATACTCAATAAGATTTGGAGCTCCTCTGGTGACTTGCCTATCAACACCGCATCATCAGCAAAAAACAACAGAGATAACGTCAGGTTCCCTAGTGACACTGTAGGGGCCCATACCTTTTAAAATGGTCAACAATATCATTTATATACAACGTGAACAACCTAAGCGAAATACTACTACCCTGTTTTACTCCTTTTCTAATTTCAAACGGCGACGATAATCCCTTCCCTAAAACTTTAACTATACCAAATGTCTTTCTATACATATCAGCTAGTATCCTAACAAAAAGTCTTGGTAGGCCTACCTTTAACAGTTCTAAGCACAGAAAAATCCTATCAATACTGTCGAAGGCCATTTCTAGATCTAAAAATGCAACGTACAATCTATTCTTCCCTTTTGCATATTTCTCTACAAGCGCCTGTAGGACTAAGACCCTATCAATAGCATTATATCCATCCCGAAATCCTGCCTGCTCCTCCTTCAAAATCCTATATTTTTCTAAAAAATGAGCTAATCTAGCATCTAGTATTCTTTCTAATATTTTGCTAAGACTAGGTCCTAAAGGTATCGGTCGATAATTACTGTGATCCGCTGGGTCTCCCTTTTTGAATAGCGGCAAAATCAAGGATGTTTTCCACGGCGATGGCCATTCTCCGGAATCCAGAACTGAGTTGAAGATAGCCAAGAAGATGGGCATAAATAAAAGTTGGAATTGTTTCAAGATCTTTGTTGGGACTCCATCGCTACCAGTAGTTGAAAGGTTAAAAGTTGAAAGGTTAAGTAACAAAACTCTGGCGTCAACACAACCCCCCAGGGCCCGAGGGCAGGAAGGGATTCTCATATAAACTTCAGAGAGGGCTCATTTGATTGGAAATCGGAAGTTCTAGTCCAGCTCTTACGAGTCAGAATCGATCGAAGGGCAAATACCCCCCCCCATGCCCTTTTTCCCCACCCCTCCCTTTGAACTAATTCTGTTTGTACCTGAAGGCCCAATGACAGTTAGAATGTTTTGGTATTAACACACACCTATTAGGCATCTGCTCTCCTCCCTAACAAGGAAAGAAACAGAGAGTGCAAGGCAGTGGAGAATCCAGGGGAGGGGCGAGGGGGGCACCTCCCCCCAACGTAGTCTAAAGTAATGTAATTTACTTAATTAACGCAAGATTGCGTTAATTAAACTTGCTCCTAACGCATGTTTATCGGATCAACCTATTTTGCCCCTCCCCCCTAAAAAATCCTGGATCCACCCCTGGTGTAAGGGCACTATAAATTTTAATTTGTAATTCAATGAACCCCGTTCCAAAGTTTATGCGACCACCTCTTCCACATGAAGTGCCACAGGAAAAATAAATAAGTATTAATTCATTGAACCCTTATGGCTCTTTACTTAGGTAACGCTATAGCATTGCTTCTGACCTAAAAAGTTGAGTAGAAATTTCAGCTTTCATTTTTATGAATATCCGAAATTATCTGAGGGGAATATGTTTGGGGGAGCATATTCCACGGCTGGGAAATTTTTGCTGGGTGGAAATTAACGCGGGGGATTTATCAGCAGGAAAAGAAAATGCTCTTTGAGGGGGGAGGAATTTCCCAGGGGTGGGATTTCCAAATGTGAATTATTCAGGGAGGGGACAACTAAACCCATTCGATAATATTCTAAATTTTACATCTGAAAGTAACGGAAATAATGAATCAATAGAAATGTCAGAGATAGCACTTCGGGTTTCTTTAGACGATTTTGTTCGTGTCTTTTGAAAAAAAATATTTTCGAAAGACAGATTAATTTAATTTGTATTACTTTCTCTGTGGCTGCTCAATTATTCACAAGAGGGGGGAGACTTCCCCCCACCACTGTCTCCGCTAAGGTTTCAGTTTTTGTCTTAAGCCTTAAAAATGAACGCAATGCGATAAAAGTACAACTCAAAATAATATATATGGAGTAGTATATGCACATAACGCGGAATATAAAGTATTGAAACTTGTTACAATCAAAAACGAACAAAAATTAATTAAAAAATACTCTCTGAAAAATAAGTTTTTCAAAGAAAAGTAAAGGCCATTTTAAACTTAAACTCAGGAGATATAAATACCTTTTAAAATTCAAACTCAAAACGACCAGAAATAACTATTAGAGAATAAATGAAACCCAAAACGAACAGAAATTAAATAAACAATCATAGCAAAAACATACAAAAAGTAATAATATAAATGAATAAATATATCTTAAAGCGAGTAATGCTTAGATTGAATATGAAAGTCATGCTTAAAACGAAAAAGAATAGTTTGCTAGTAAAGTACAAATGAAACTTAAAACGAACAGAAATTAAATAAACAATCAATGCGAACAAACATACAATATATATTAATGTAAATGAATAAATAAATCTTAAAACTTATACATTTGAAATCAGCATAAAAATCTGATTCTATTGATGTATCTATTGATATCAAAATACCGGTTTTAAGAGTTTTGGTTACTATTGAGCCGGGTCGCTTCTTACTTACAGTTCGTTACCACGAACTGTTTGATAGATATCGCTAACACTCCCTTTTGACAACTAGCATGCACATTGTGGCGCAAAACCCCTATGCCTTCCCAAGGCCAGAACAAAATTTCCAATGTTTTAAAACAAAATTTTACTGAAAAAATGTAAATGTTTTTACTTTTATAACTTTAATAAATCAAATAATATTAACATTTTGAGTACTAAATATCAGTATATGTATATTAAACTGACAATGCACATTCATCTGTATTTTTTCCGTAAATTACAAATTTTGTTCTGGCCTTGGGGAGGCATAGGGGTTTTGCGCCCAATTTATGTTAATTTCTGCTCGTTTTGAGTTTGACTCGGTTAATTATTGTAATTTCTGTTCGTTTTGGGTTTCCTTTATTTATCGATGCTCATTTTTGGTAGTTTCACGCTTGGAAGATTATTCGATTTTAGTGTTTCTCATTTTTTGTTTAATGGAGTTCTTTACTTTTCTTTGAAAAACTAATTTTGTGGAAAAAGTTTTTTAAATTAATTTCTGTTCGTTTTATATTGACATAGTCTTTTCAGGGAAAAAGAAAATAATACTTTAAATCTTTTCGTTTTTTAAGACTTTACAGTTTGGCCTGCTATTTGTATGCTGGAGAAAAATTTTCAGCAATTTTTAACAACATACACCCTTTTAAAAATCTGGACACAAATAGTAGTGTTTAATTGTTTCATACCTCCCCTAGTTGACCTGAAATGGAAAACTTGATACAATTCGCAAAAAAATCTGTTTACTTTCTTTTAAGGCTTGGATACACGTACGTTTTTTTTTATTTGGTTAAATTTTAAGAGCAGAAATGGGAGGGTTGACGTGGGAGGGTGAGCGTTGGAGGGTGGGAGTGGAAGGGGGATTAGTTGCCATCAAATCACTTTCGACTATTAAAATCTATTTTCAATCGAATGAGCCCTTTTCGAAGTTCCCACGACAACTCCTTCGATACGAAGTGCCCTGGTCTAAACAACAACTACAACAACAAAAAATATATTATACCCACTTCGATCTTAACTATAAAATGTCAAGCCTTCCAATCACTTTCGACTATTAAAAAGGGCACTATGCCTTTCAATTTCCCATCGAATGAGCCCTTTTGGAAACGAAAACGCTTTCTATAAACAGCTTATATGCCCCCAGGGCATAAATTATAACCCTTACTCTAAGATCTGTTAGGGTGGTTAGTAGGGGAAGCCCTAATAGCACTGGGGGGAGTGACATCACAGCCACAAGCCTATTTCTACTATCAGTACAAGATTACAGCCAATCAGAGGGCTACAATACGAACTATACAAGATTACACACCTCTTTCTTGGTCAATGACAGGGTTAGATTACGACCAGGACGATGTGACATCATCAGGTCAGACTTTCTGGAGGTGTTTGTTTGAATTTACGTAATTTCTATGTCAAAATCAAAATACAGTTTTATTTGCTATGGCATGTGGGGCGTTGTATATATTGATCATGCTTGGAGACTGAGATAACAGTACGCTTGAAAGCGTCGAGGAATAAACAGTTGAATGAATGGATCATCTTGATGTTATTGCAACGCAAATTTATAACATAAGTTCTATTTATAAATAATTAATTGAGATATTTACATGGTAATATTTTACCAAATCATATTATTGACTTAGTAGGATATAGCACTCGATGCCTTTTTTAGGCTCGATGCCTTTTTTCCGAATACAATAATCATTTTTTTGTCGGGAATGAATTTTAGTCCCTCAACCCTATATATTCCAATTCAGGGTATATATTTGCACATTAGGGGGATGGGATTGCATGAAGAAAATATTAATTGTAACTCAGCTACCATTTTTTCTCTGAAGACATGAATTTATTTCTACTAGGCTAAGTTTTGAAACTGTCATTTGATATAAATTTTAGGCCTATAAGCTGTGTGTATGTGTTAACGAGCTTTCTCTATCTAATTTTAAGCCTATATGCTGGAACTGTGTTATCAAAGCCTTGTTCCTATAGCTTATAACATTCTGAAAGTTATATATTATTTCTATAATATCTTCCGAATATAATAATAATTTTTTGTCGGAAATGAATTTTAGCTCCCCCACCCCAATATATTCCAATTCACGGTATATATTTGCACATTAAAGGGATGGGATTGCATGAAGTCTATGTTAAGTGTAAACGAGGTAGCATTTCTCTCCGATCCCATTAATTTTCTACTAGACTAGCTTGCGGAAATAGCGTCTGAATATAATAATCATTTTTTGTCTGAAATGATTTTTAGCCCCCACCCCTATAGATTCTAATTCAGGGTATATATTTGCACATTAGAGGGATGGGATTGCATTTAGTCTTTTAAATGTAAGCCAGCTACCATTTTTTCTCTGATCGCATTAATTTTCTACTATTCTAGTTTTTGAAAATGTCGCTATATAAACTAAGTGTTAATGAGCTTTTTTCTGTCTAATTATAGTGGGAATGTGCTTTCATGTCTATATTTATTAACATTTCGAGGGTTTTATAATAGGGGGGGGGTGTATAAGAATTAGCAAATTTTAGCTAGTTTCAATTATAAAACTCCCCCAAAAGTTGTAAAAATGATTTTTTAAAGGAAGCTATAATTTAATTTCTTTTTAAGGATAATTTTGATGCCCATCCAGCCATCAAAAAGGCTCGAATCGCCAACCAATTACGTCCCTCAGTATTTAACTACATCGGCTCTTCGAAGTCCTATACACAGGGAGAGAACGCGAGGGCCAATATGCAAGAAGACAAATTGACTAAGGACATGATGATCTCGCAAAAAAGCAAATGTAAGTTTTATATTTAACGATATTTGCGCTAATGATTTTTCTCCCAATGGGAATAGTCAATTTGAAGGACAAGGATTGTATCTCTTTTCATTTCTAATTTCACATGTGGATGTCAAGTTACGTTATAAAGGCTTCGAAAAAATTCCAGAATATTACATATTCTAATTTACGTAATATTTGTTGTCAACTTTCAATTACAGCTCGCCTGGATTTGGGACACTCGATAAGAAATGCAACATTTAATGGTTCCCTTTATCGTGTATTCTAGGAGCCAGAAAATCTTGGAAATAACAGACTCGCATTAACGAATGTGATTCTTGGGTCAAAAATAGGGTGGTTTATACATATTGAAAATAAGCTAATTTCAGGAGATGGCCTGAAGGGGTTAGACTAACCCTTTCAAATCAAGTAAGATCCCGGATTTTACCAAAACAGGTAAAGAGTATTAAGATGAAATTTTCAGGGAATGTTGATCAAAATCAGAACCTACTATGCCCCGTTTAGATTGTATATATGATATATCACTAATGCATATGGGGTGGCTATTAAATTGAAACTTTCAGTATACATATAGCGGTTAGGCGGGGACAGTGATTTAACCAAATGTCACTATAGGCACACAGATAGTGGTATTGCTAGAATAAGTGTGTTTTTTTATTTTTTATTTTAATGTTTATGTTTTAAATGATTAGAAAATATAGGTTGCTATTAATCCAATTTTCGACTTTAAAAAAACTATAATTTAATTTCTTTTTAAGGATAATTTTGAAGAAAGCGTCACCCCCCCCCTCAAAAAGCCAAGATATAAGAATCGCACGCATCTTACAGCTATTAAATGTAGTATGCCATCCACGTCCTCGATGCAGGACATGAATACAAGAACCAATATGCAAGAAGGCGAACCAGCAAAGGAAATGTTGGCATTGCAAGGAAAACACAAAGTGAGCTTAAATTTAACTGTATTTCTTGTAAATAGACTATCACGCGCTAACATGCATTCATCCAAAGGAAACAAATCCTCATGATGCATACAATTATCCTCAATATGTTTCATTGTTACATTTAATGTGTAATTAGAACTCTCTTAATTCTAAATTTAGTATGCTTCTTCTTTTTCAGCGGTCCAGTTTTTTTTTCTTTGACTAAAATTTTTGATTTTTTTCACGTAGTTTTCAATTAAAGAGCTGGAACTTTAAATCAAACATGAATAGAATTAGAGCCAAATAAATATTCATTCCGATTCTGTTCTATTCATTTTACATTCAACTTTTCAACATCATTTTACTTTGCTTCTTCTTCTTTTTCAGTGGTCCAAGTTTTTTTCCTTGACTAAATTTATTGATTTTTCTCACATATTTTTCAAGTAAAGAGCAGGAACTTTAAATCAAACATGAATATAATTAGAGCCGAATAAATGTTTATTCCAATTATGTTCTATTCATTTTAAATTCAACGTTTCAACATCATTTTACTTAAATTCCATTCATATTTAAGGAAAAGTCTCCCATACCATTCAAGCAACCCAAGATAATTCGAATAATGGAAATAAAAATACCCCAACCAGTACACAATGTATGGAGTGCTTTTCCATTAACCGAAGAGGAAGAAGCACAACTCATATAATGTACCATTAGTGTTGAAAATGGGACAGTTTCGTGAAGAACTATGATCACAAAGCACAGTGCTATGACCTAGACCCCTTTTTTTTCTTGACTAAACTTATTGATTTTTCTCACGTAGTTTTCAAATAAAATTAAAGAGCTGGAACTTTAAATCAAACATGAATAGAATTAAAACCAAATAAATATTCATTCCGATTCTGTTCTTTTCATTTTACATTCAACGTTTCAACATCATTTTATGTAAATTTCATTCATATTTAAGGAAACGTTTCCCACATCATTCAAGCAACCAAAGAAAATCCAAATAGTGGAAATAAAAATACCCCAACCAGTACACACTGTATGGACTGCTTTTCCATTAACCGAAGAGGAAGAAGCACAACTCATATAATGTACCATTAGTGTTGAAAATGGGACAGTTTCGTGAAGAACTATGATCACAAAGCACAGTGCTATGACCTAGACCCCTTTTTTTTTCTTGACTAAACTTTTTGATTTTTCCCACGTAGTTTTCAATTAAAGAGCTGGAACTTTGAATCAAACATGAATAGAATTAGAGCCAAATAAATATTCATTCCGATTATGTTCTATTCATTTTACATTCAATGTTTCAACATCATTTTACTTAAATTTCATTCATATTTAAGGAAAAGTCTCCCACACCATTCAAGCAACCAAAGAAAATCCGAATAGTGGAAATAAAAATACCCCAACCAGTACACAATGTATGGAGTGCTTTTCCATTAACCGAAGAGGAAGAAGCACAACTCATCGAATGTACCATTAGTGCTGAAAAATGGGACAGTTTAGTGAAGAACTGTGATCACCAAGCACAGTGCAACGAATTAGATCCCTATTTTGCCTTTTCTTTTTAAATGTTTTTTATACACCACTGTTTTTGTTCCAAGCAAAACCATTGTTTCTTCTGATTATGTTCTTTTCATTATAAGATTTTATTGATGACGATGACGATGATAGTGTTTGGGGCGCATTTCCTTTGAGTGGAGAAGAAGAAAAGGTATTGTATGATCTTTCTGAGGGACCTCCCCCATAAAACCGGTGATACAACAAGCTATTTCATAAGCTGTATTATTAAGGATCGCGCCAATTGCGCCGTTATGGAATTGCTCCACTTGTGCCGCTTAGGTTTTACCTGGAGCCGCTGAGTTGATATAAACTTGTGCCGCTAAAGATTGCGCAACTCGTAATAGGGGGAAAGGAATGAGTATAATGAAGAGGTAGGAAAATGACCGCGCCACTCCCTATGGGAGAAAATACAATTGATTAAATAATAAATTTGAATTTCCTTGTGAGGTGATTAATTAGGCTGGGGAGCCGTTAATCTAGGAGCGTAATCATTCTTTGTAGGATTATCAGACTTAAAAGGAGTGCTACCTATGGAGTAAAGATGAACTAGCTATCTAGTATGCGGTCAGATACCGGAATGTAAATAAAACAACATAAGTAGAAAAGTAATGGATTTATTGAGAATTGTATTTAAGATGTAAAATAATGTACGTATATGAGCATGGATTCACTTCAGTCGGATTAACTCGTTTATGGGTTTACGCAGAATTGTAGAAACATAATTTCTGTCATCATATTGCCGCGAAAAACACTTTTATAACATTATATAGCACAAGTCTTGACTCTGCGCGCTAAGAGCTATTTCACGATTGGCCCAACTCCTGTGCAGGGTCCGCTAATTTGTCATTATGTTTGAAAAGTAAACTCATTATGCTATCTGAATGCCTAATAATTTATTTTCAATATTCTGATGATTAGACATTCATATTCCTAAGATAACTTAAAACTTCCAGTGAACTTTGTATCTCGTGATTTTTTATTGCCAAGTATTTTCGCGAAACTCAAAACCGTCTTCCTTGATTTAATAGTCGCTCTGTAAAACAGAACGTCTGGAATGCTGCGAGGCATTTATATCGGAAATATCCTCCGAAGGAAACAATTTTATTTTTTTGTATTTTAAATATATCACATATTACTCACGGTACAAAATCCGGGGTCTTACTTGTTTGCAAAGAGATAGCTAACCCCTTCAGGCAATCTCCTGAAAATAGCTTATTTTCAATATGTATAAACCACTCTATTTTTGACCCAAGAATCACATTCGTTAATGCTAGTCTGTTATTTCCAAGATTTTCTGGCTCCTGGAATATACGATAAAGGGAGCCATTAAGTGACGCATTCCTTATCGAGTGTCCCAAATCCAGGCGAGCTTTAATTGCAAGTTGACAAAAAATATTACGTAAATTAAAACATGTTTTATTCTGGAATTATTTCGAAGCCTTTATAACGCAAGTTGACATCCACATGTGAAAGTAGAAATCAAAAAAGGTACAATCCTTGTCCTTCAAATTGACTATTCCTATTGGGAGAAGCATCATTAGCGAAAATATCGTTAAATTTAAAACTTATATTTGCTTTTTGCGAGATCATCATGTCCTTAGTCAATTCGTCTTCTTGCATATTGGCCCTCACGTTCTCTCCTTGTGTGTAGGACGTCTAAGAGCCGATGTAGTTAATTACTGAGGGACGTAATTGGTTGTCGATTCGAGCCTTTTTGATGGCTGGATGGGCATCAAAATTATCCTTAAATAGAAATTAAATTATAGTTTCCTTTAAAAAACCATTTTTACAACTTTTGGGGGAGTTTTATCATTGAAACTAGCTAAAAGTTGCTAATTCTTATACCCCCCCCCCATTATAAAACCCTCGAAATGTTAAAAAATATAGACATGAAAGCACATTCCCAATATAATTAGACAGAAAAAAGCTCGTTAACACTTAGTTTATATACCGACATTTTCAAAAGCTAGAATAGTAGAAAATTAATGCGATCAGAGAAAAAATCCTAGCTGGCTTACATTTAACATAGACTTCATGCAATCCCATCCCTCTAATGTGCAAATATATACCCTGAATTAAAATATATAGGGATGGGGGCTAAAATTCATTTCCGACAAAAAATATTATTATATTCGGAAGATATTATAGAAATTATGTATAACTTTCAGAATGTTATAAGCTCTAGAAACAAGGGTTTGATAACACACTTCCAGCATATAGGCTTGAAATTAGATAGAGAAAGCTCGTTAAACACACACACAGACACAACTAGCCTGGCACAGCTAGCCTAGCAGAAATAAATTAATGTCTTCAGAGAAAAAATGCTAGCTGAGTTACAATTAATATTTGCTTCATGCAGTCCCATCCCCCTAATGTGCAAATATATACCCTGAATTGGAATATATAGGGTGGGGCTAAAATTTATTTCCGACAAAAAAAAACGATTATTGTATTCGGAAAGAGCATAAAAAAAGCATCGAGTGCTATATCCACTTAAGTCAATAATATGATTTGGTAAAAATTTACCATGTAAATATCTGAATTAATTATTTATAAACAGAACTTACGTTATAAATTTGCGTTGCAATAACATCAAGATGATCCATTCTTTCAACTGTTTATTCCTCGATGCTTTCAAGCGTACTGTTATCTCAGTCTTGCCTGCTGTCTAAGTACAGAACGATGTGGGCACAATGTGTTGTTTTTTGTTTTTTTCTCCATACCCGGGCACTTCGTATCGAAGGAGTTGTCGTAGAAACTTCGAAAAGGGCTCATTCGATTTGAAATGGGAGTGGCTAGTGCCCTTTTAAATAGTCAAAAGTGATTGGAGGGCAACTAGCCCCCCCCCCACGACCATCATTCACCCAAACACATCCAATCAAAATTTTGAGATAGCCATTTTGTTCAGCGTAGTTGATTTCCAGATAGAAAATATGTTTTTGAGGAGGATACTCCCCCACAACCCTTAGGGCAAGGGTTTTAAGTTAAGCCCTGGGGACATACAAGGTTTATATAGAAGGCGTTGGAGTAGAAAATTTAAAAAAGGCTTATTCGAGTTGAAATTCAAGGGGCTTTAACGCTTTTTAACATTCGAAACTGATTGGAGGTCAACCAGCCCCCCCACGCCCTTCATACCCCACCACACAATCCATCAAAGGTTTGAGATAGGCATTTTGTTCAGTATATTTGATTTCCAGATGGAAAGTATGTTTTTGAGGAGGACACTCCCCCACAACCCTCAGGGCAAGTGTTTTAAGTTATGCCCTGGGGGGTATATATTGTTTTTATTGAAGGCATTGTCGTAGAAACTTCAAAACAGGTTCATTCGATTGGAAATTCAAAGGGCTAGTTCCCTTTTCAATAGTCGAAAGTGATTGGAGGACAACTAGCCCCCCCCCACACCGTTCATTCCCCCAAACACATCCAATAAAAATTTTGAGATAGCCATTTTGTTCAGCGTAGTGGATTTCCAAATAGAAAATATATTTTTGAGGAGGACACTCCCCCACAACCCTAAGGGCAAGGGTTTTAAGTTATGCCCTGGGGGCATATAAGGTTTTTATAGAAGGTGTTGTCATAGTTACTTCAAAAGGGGCTCATTCGATTGGAAATTGAGAGTTCTAGTGTCCTTTTTAATAGTAGAAAGTGATTGGAGGGCAACTAGTCCCCCCACGCCCATCATTCCCCCAAACACATCCAATCAAAATTTTGAGATAGCCATTTTGTTCAGCGTAGTTGATTTCCAGATAGAAAATATGTTTCTGAGAAGGACACTCCCCCCACAACCCTCAGGGCAAGGGTTTTGAGGTATGCCCTGGGGGCATAAAAGGTTTTTAAAGAAGGCTTTGTCGTAAAAACTTCAAAACAGGCTCATTCGATTGGAAATTCGAAGGGTTTGTACCCTTTTTAATAGTTAAAAGTGATTGGAGGGCAACTAGCCCCCCCCCCATGCCCATTATTCTCCCAAACACATCCAATCAAAATTTGGAGATAGCCATTTTGTTCAGCGTAGTTGATTTCCAAATAGAAAATATATTTTTGAGGAGGACACTCCCCCACAACCCTCAGGGCAAGGATTATCCCTGGAAGGTTCTAAGGTTTTTATTGAAATCTTTGTCGTAGAAACTTGAAAAAGGGCTCATTCGATTTGAAATTCAAAGAGATAGTACCCTTTTTAATAGCTAAAAATAAATACCCTTTCTAATAGCTAAAGCTAAAAACTTAAAAAACTGCCTCAAGTATAGGAATGAAATTGGATAGTCATATGGAGTGTGATTGTGTGACCTAGGTCTCTATAATATAATATGTGACATAATAGTGTGATATTGGTCTCATTATAAACTCTATCTAATGGCCCACTTTCTCTCAGCTTTAATGATCCAGCAAAGATTTCTTTGTTGTTAGCAGCTGAAGGGTTGTCAACATTTGGCTTTTTCAAAGTTAATCTACCATTTTAATCATCTTTAAAAAATTTTAGCTTTGATCACCCTTTTTCTGGAAAGTCCAGATTTCTTGAAATATGTATGTTCTGCTTAATATTAATAGAAATTTGTGACGCCGAGGATTTTAACATGTTTCATTAGCATTTTGGGTGGGATTGGGTGCGATAAAAATTCCACGCTAATTAGGGAAGGGTTCAGAGAGAAATATTTATACTTTACAGCTTGGGATCTATTTGAAAGAAAACATGTATAAAATTTACCAAGAGAGGGTGTACTTCAAATTTATTAAGTGATAAATGAATAAGGGTGTTGTGATCAACCAGGTCAAATACTTCAAAATATCAACATATCATGAGGCCAAGCGGCAGTTCCTCAGATGATGGAAAAAATCTAGCATCAAATTAGAAGAACTACAATAAAAAGTTTTTTTCGTGTGAAATATTATCACAAATAATGATCATCAATATCCGTTGTTGTTGAGAAAGTACCCATAAATTTGACAACTATGTTTTTGTCAGAGGGCCCTTGAATTTTTACACCAATTGTTTCTCATCTGTTTTACATGTTCAGTGAAGTTTTGACAGAGTCACCTATATTTCAACAGGGCCTGTTGCTGTCTGTCAAAAATTTCGACAAGGTTACTACAAGATATTCTCAAAAGAAATGAATCTCATAATAGAAGTCAATGTCTACATTTGAATTCAGCTGAAGGAACATTTTTAGTCATTCTGGTATTCCACTACATCAGACAAGAATTTTTGACACTTGGAACATAGTTATGCCAATATAATATTAGCTGCCATTTTAATTTGATTTTATCAAGAAAAAGCCAATGTGGCTACATTTTAGAGAATATCAGATGTATCTTTATGCATTGGTGTGATCCCAACTTTTTTTTGCCAAAAAAATACTAAGTAATGACAGTTTGAACATTACATAGCTAAAAAATTGTTGGGAGCTCATTTTGTGTTGAAAACAGGAAACTGATTGAATTGAATATTCTTTTCCGATCTGGGTGTATTGTATACATTGTCCACGTTTCGCATTGTCAAAATATAATCAAGGCTTCTAGAGAGGGTGTTCAAAGTCATGACTAAGCAGAGTTATCCTGTTTTGAAGGAAAATTTCGACAGTGGTTCCAAAATTGCACTCTCAAATCATTGGTGCCTTTACCCTACATGCAAACTTCTAAGCCCCGGAAAAAAAGGTAGAGATAGTACCTTGGCAATAAGAGAGAATACTTTAACAATAACTCCCCAGGACATATTTTAGGCCCCAGATTCATTCCTGAAAGTTTTATTCACTGACTCAGCTACTTCCAAGGTTGCAAGTAGCTCCTTTTCTGGAATCTTATTATAAAAGAAAAGTAGTGCTATTAGATTATTTACTCAATGCTTCTTTTTAATTGTGCAAAATGTAGGCCTACTGGAAACCCCCCCCCCCATAGAAAATCCTCTCCAACATTTTTCCTATGGAAAATTCCCCCTACGGGTAAAATTTGGCAAAGAGGGAATTTTGGAATATCCCCCCAGTTCTTGTTAATTAAACAAAACACACCCAAGAAGTGAAGTTAGGTTAATTTTAATAAAATTTTACCTTTAGTTTACATAATAGTATAATTTGGGCTATTTATTTGCACATTAAGGGGGGGGGTACAGCATTTAGACAGTGTGATATTCCGGAACCCTTCCCCCCTTTTTCTATTAATGCAATAGTTGCTACTCCAACAATGCACCCCATCCCTCTAATGGTTCCATATATACCCCTAATAATATATTTCTTTATTAATTCAGTCTAGTCATAAAATATTGGTCCTTTTTAAAACTGGTTAATTGAAACCTGGAATTTATCTTCAACTGTGATTTGATGCCTAATTTAACAACATATTACTTGAAATGATTTTAAAAATTGAATGAAGATGGAAGAAAGCATGATAATCTGAATAATGGAAAGATGCCAAATATTATAAAAGCATTTCATTGCAATATTGTTTTCTTTTTTTACACATCCTACAGCTACACCTGGGAGAATCAGGGGATGGGGTGAATTGTCAGATTAGTAAGTATTATATTGAAAAGGAGCATAAAATAAGGAATCTAGTGGTAGGCTAATCCTCCATTTTATTGAGATATTCTCTTCAGAACAGCCCCTGGTATATTTATACATATTCACATAACTTAGCTATGAATAAAGTAAATACTTCATTTAATATCTTTTTAATGATCTTTCCAAATACAATAATCACTTCTGAGAAAAATTCCATTTTGAGACCTCAATGGGGACACACAAAGCGGATTGTTACCAGTGCTGGCCTTTAAAGATGGGAAGCAGTGTAACCACACAAGGCCATGTGCTAACAGGGCGAAATTATTACAAATTACTATCACATGGTTGAATTTGTGACTTCTGGAGGGGGCTCACAGAAAAAGCCATGGAACGTACAGCTGGGGTTCCAAAATGTGGGATCCCCCTTTATGTGGAGCAGGGGCGGCAGTTGTAAAACTATCAAAACTCCTATCAACAACTATCAAGACCTCCCTTTGTTAGGGCCTTATGGCATTAGTTGCCATATAAATGTCCTTTCTTTTGCTTTTTTAGTTAATTAAATTTAAATCCACTTTGGGACTCCCACATTGTTACCACTCCTGCTGGAGGCTACATTATAGCTAAGACATCAGGCCACACACAGTGGCAGCTGCACAAGACCTGCACAGTGCCAACTGCACAAGTCCCTGCACACAAAGTAAGGCCACCCCTGATTGTTACCCTTGTCAATAGTTTTTAGACAATGATGCAAAATTAAAAACTAATTAGATGTACAAATTAATTTGTAAACAAGGTGTTAAACAACTTTCTATAATGTTTTGGTGCTCTGTTAGTAATAAAGAAAAAACATTAAAAGAAGAAGAAGACACATGAGAGCTACAAATACAAAAATGTGATTTTCCTTGTTCTTCAAGGTGGGGTAGGTTTTCAGTATTCTCTAAGTGTTTTTGAAAATGGTAATTCTAACATCATTATATAGCCTACTTTTATTTTATTATAATGCCTTTTCATTCGGTTCCAGGCTCTTTTCAAAATTCCTGCAGATTTGTTTTCAAAATAAAATTTTACTATTAAGACTGATGAAAACAATAATTGCCTACAAATGGCAGTTTTTCTTGCTGGATAATTTTTTAAAAACATATTTTTAAACTTTTGGTTATCATGGGGTTTTATGAGCCCTTTGTAGGGTTTAAAATGGGGTAAATTTGCAGTTTAAAGCATACGTTAGCTAGGACAAAAGTGAATATATCACTTGATGCCTTTTTTATGCTCTTTCATAATTTAGTAATTGATTCTGGGCAAATTCCATTTCGAGCCCTTAAAGGGCTAAAAGGACTCAAAAATAGTCACCAAAAGTTTAACAGTATGTTTCTAAACAGAAAAAAAAAACTGAAGGGTGAGAAACAATTGCCATTGTTAGCTGATTCAGGAATTGTAAATATTATTTTCCTTACTCTTAATAATTAAATATTATTTTAAAAACAAAATTGCAGCAATTTTTAAAAGGAGCCAGAAACCCTAAAAATGGACTTCAGTTTTGCTCTAATGTCATTTTTGAAGGATTTCAGGCCCTTTCAAAAAATACTGCGAATTCATTTTAATAATAATATTTTACTATTAAGATGAAAGAAAATAATAATTACCATTCTTGAATCAGCTGACAATGGCAATTTTTCTCACCATGTTTTACTTTTTGGAGCCCTGTTAAGGGCTTGAAATGGAATTTGCCCCAGAAAAGATTATTGAACAACAAAAGCATAAGAAAAGGCATCAACTGATGTATTCACTTTTATACTAGCTAAATTATGTTGGAAACTGCAAATTTAGGTAAAATTCTAGTTTAGCTACTTTTTTATATCTTGGAAAGGGTTTAGGTTAGGAAAATGAAATACTGCACTGTTCTTCTCTTAAAACTTTTTATACAGCCTCTCTCATTCTAAAAAGTATCATCATACTAAGTAAATTGCTGCCTACAGAGACCAGGTTAATGCCTCTGTAATTACCACACTTGCTCTTATCCCCTTTCTTATACAGGGGTTTCCCTAAACACTTCTGGGGGATATTCCATTTTGAGACCTTAATGGGGACACAAATGGTAGATTTTTACCTTCAGGACCATAATTTTCTATGGGGCAAGGGTGAAACTGCCCCTTCCAGACCTCTGTTGGCCCCCAGACACCAGCCCCCCCCCAGCCACGGGGTACAATAAATTATCACTGAGCAATTTTTGTCTTAACAAGAACTGGAATGATCTTATTTATCTTCAAAGTGCCACGTGTACTCCACTGCTGCACAAATAAGACCTCAGAAATCACAAAGCATGCAAGTTAGCTATTGACTTTTTATCCTGATTATCTTGAGCCAAACATTGTAGATGAATGCTTATATTTGAAACCCTTCTTAATACCCCCACTGACTTAAAACCCCCAACGTACAAATATTTGATTCTCAAATTATTATCATAAGTGATTTCATTTTCTGGTAAAATAAAAATTGTCAGCATAAAGATTATTTTTAAGGTGAATTTACCCTCCCTCTTATGGTGTGAATACAGAGTGACAAAAATGCTTGAACCCAGAAGCCTCATAGCTTTAAATCTGGCCCTTAGGACACATCAGTACTACCAATGCAAAAACATTTTTGGTGCATCCTGCTAGAAAATATATTAACTAGAATTATTTTGCATATTATCAAGTGTGGGTGTGAGAGGGGGGAGGGTAGTTACCCTCCAATCACTTTTGACTATTAAAAAGGGCACTAGCCCTCTAAATTTCCAATTGAATGAGCCCCTTTTAAAGTTTCTTCAACAATGCTATCTATAAAAACCTTAAATGCCCCCAGGGCATAACTTACAACCTTTGCCCTGGGGTGTTTGTCATCCTCAAATACATAATTTCCATAACTTTCAACTATGTTGAACAAAATGGCTATCTCAAAACTATGATTGAATGTGTTTGGGGAAAGGGTGGGCGTGAGAGGGGGGCTAGTTGCACTCCATTCACTTTCAACTATTAAAAAGGGCACTAAGCCTTTCAATTTCCAATCAAATGAGCCCTTTTTGAAGTTTCTACAACAACACTTTCTATAAAAACCTTATATGCCTCCAGGGCATAACTTATAACCCTTGCCCTGAGGGCTGTGGGGGTGTCATCCTTAAAGACCTAATTTCCCAAACTTTCAACTATGTTGAATAAAATGGCTATCTAAAAATTTTTATTGGATGTGTTTGGGGAAAAGGTGGGTGTGAGAGGGTGTTAGTTGCCCTTAAATCACTTTTGACTATTAAAAAGGGCACAAGCCCTTTGGATTTCCAACGGAATGAGTCCTTATTCAAGTCTATGCGGTTAAATTTCCAATAGAAACCTTGAATGCCCCCCCCAGGGTATAACTTACAACCCTTGTCTTGAAGGAGGTGGGGGGAGTGTCGTGCCCAAAATCATAGTTACCGGAATTTTCAACAGCATAGAACAAATGGTCAGCATGCAAGGGATGTTAGTTGCCTTCCAATCACTTCTGACTATTAAAAAGGGCACTAGCCATTTCAATTTCCAATTGAATGAGCCCTTTTTGAAGTTTCTATGACAATAATTTCTATAAAAAAAACCTTATATGCCCCCAGAGCAAAACTTACAACCCTTACCCTGAGGGTTATGGGGGGGGGGCTCATCCTCAAAGACCTAATTTCCAGAACTTTCAACTACGTTGAACAAAACGGCTATCTCAAATTTTTATTGGATGTGCTTGGGGAAAAGCTGGGCGTGAGAGGGGGGTTAGTTGCCCTCCAATCACTTTTGACTATTAAAAAGGGCACTAGCCCTTTGAATTTCCAATCAAATGAGTCCTTTTCTAAGTTTCTACAGCAAAGCTTTCTATAAAAACCTTATATGCCCCCAGGGTGTAACTTACAACCCTTGCCTTGAGGACTTTGGGGGGAGTGTCCTCCTCAAAAACTTAGTTTCCATCTGGAAATCAACTACATTGAACAAAATGGCTATCTCAAAATTTTGATTGGATGTGTTTGGGGAAATGGTGGGCGTGGAAGGGGTGTTAGTTGCCTTCCAATCACTTTCAACGATTAAAAAGGGCACTAGCCATTCCAATTTTCAATCAAATGAGCCCTTTTTGAAGTTTCTATGACAACTCCTTGAATACAAAGTGCCCTGGTCTAGAAAAAAAAAATACATTGTGCCAACATTGTTCTTTATTTAGTTAGCACTATTGTGCTGCCTATGATTTTATTGCAAAACTGGGAAAAGAAGGAAAGACAAGAAGACAAAGGTTCTCCTTCCAGAAAATATGCTATGTAGGATTATTTTGCATATTATAAAGTAAGAATTGTTTTCTTGAAATGTTTCTATATGAGGTAGAATGGTTGTACATTTACATCACATATTTTCCTTGTTCTTTGACATGGGCATCCACCAAATGGCTAATATGGGAGTGAAGTTCATTTGTGGTGAAAATGGATGTTATATTTAGATTGAGGATGCAATTCTAGGCATATATTTGCACATCAGGGGGATGGGGGTATATATTCTGTGAATATATAGGTTCTAAGAAATTCATGAATTTCTTAGAAAAACTGGAAAAACAAGGAAAGAAGTGAAAATAAAGGCTCTCAGTAAAAATTTAGAATTGTGGCCCCTGATAAGGAGACATGTTAGGAAAAAAATATTACTTTAAAATATGTATAATGATCCTAGTTAACATATTATCCAAGGAGAGAACCTTTATCATCAAGTCTTTCCTCTTTTTTCCTTCTTTTCCCAACTTAAAAGAAAAAAATTACAATTTTTGCCATGCTCTCAATGCAATGTGTAAATCTTTTGAAATTGCTGCTATAAATTGTTTTTACTCATCCTGGTCATTGTTAATTCTGTTTTTTTTTTTTTTTTTTTTTTTAATGATAGATAAAGCAGTGGCAGAAATACTAATAATATTGCTATAAACACACATATACATACAGAGTATATTCCCCTACCCCCCTAATGTGCAAATATACAACCAAAACTGCATTCTCATTCTAAATATAACCTTCATTTACATCACAAATAAATTTTTCCCCCACACTCCTGATGTGCAAATATATACCCTGATTTGGATATATTTAGGGGTTGGGGTAAAGTTTATTTGGTTATATTTAGTAGGTTGGTCCTTATGTATATATCAAAAAAATATTTTTTGTTTTTCCTGCCTCCCACCATCCTAAACTATTCTTCTATGATAGAAAAAAAAAGTGTCATTTAATTTCAGGATAACTTCATGTTTTGGGTATGCTCAATGCACCTAAATTTTGATTATACTCAATTGTTATAGAAATTAAGTGCACATAAAGAAAATCATTGGTTCAGGGAATATATTTATTAGTTAAGTGTGTATTTATTGTGAATTCTAAGACAAAACAGGTGTTATGTATTATATAAAGAGATAACTGAAGGGATTGAGGGTAATATATTAATAATCAATTACGCGTCTGTGCATTTTCTTGCAAATATAGCAGATATATTCGTGTAAAACTACAGAAGTTTATGTCACTATTTAAAATTAACTTCAACATTTACTTACTGAATCATTTTCTCAGATAAAGATTGATTATAAATACATAGGATACCAAGCTGATAAGACAATATCAGGTGAATATATCAATATACATTTAATGTTTGTTGTTATAACTGAAATTTTGTCATTTGTCAGATATAACAAATTCATATTTGAAATTGACTTGTTATTAATTTGCTATTAGAACAATACTATTTTTGATTCAATGCTGTCTGCTATGTAATTTTCTGACAGATTGGACAATTGTTAAAGTACACATAAAATGTTTTGTTTTACAGTCATTCATGGCGATTTCTACATCCAAACACAGTAAACAGGAAGTGTACCAGCTTGGTTCAGCTTTGGAAGATCTATATGGTTCAAAATTGCCATCGATTGGTGATGTTCTCAGGCTCTATGCCACAAAGCTGAAAGTAGCCAAGACTAAACATGAGGCAGCAGTACAGTAATTAAGGACGTTCAAATGTTCTGGGAGAAAGCCAGAATACCCATGCGCCGGAGTGATCATGCAGTTGCCCAACTTAAAGTTTTAGTGCAGAGATGGGAAGGGCTGAAGGAAAACAGCAAGAAGGACAGCAACTCAGATAACCAATGAGGAAGGATTTAAGGAACCTTTCAATGATCTCTTTGACATAGCTCACAGGAAGCATTACAACTCATCAAAGTTGAGGAAGACAAGCAATTCTTGCTGGCCCAGCGGAAAAAAGGAAGGCGAGGGGTTATGGCAGGGGTTGACATGTCACTTACAAAAAAGGAGAAAGTACAGGAAAATAAACAAAAAAGCCAGTTTCACTTGAAGACAAAACAGCAACTTGACATAGCAAATCTAGATCGAACTGTGTTGTTGGAGTCTTCTAGTAATGATGATGCAGACATGGAAGTATTACAAAGAATTGGCAGTGAAGCCACCAAACAACCATGTACACCAAAACGAAGATATGGAAGAACTAACATTTTAACTCCTGCACTCCTGTCATGCCTAGACTGCAGAAAGACAAGTGACAGGCAAGCAGTTCAGATCATTGCCCCAAAAATTCAAGCAACAGGTCACAATATTCCAGATTTCAGTATCAAAAAATCATCTATAAGATGTTACCGTCAGAAGCATCGTGTCATACTTTCATCTCGGTTGAAGTCTGATTTCAATCCCCAGAAGCCAATTGTTCTTCACTGGGATGGAAAGCTTATGGAAGACCTCACTGGAGATGAAAAAGTTGACCGACTACTGGTAAAGCCATGGCAGATACAATGATGGACACAGTATCTGACTGGGGCATTGTAGACAGCATCAAGGCTCTCAGCTTTGATACAACATCAAGCAACATTAGCCAAATGAATGGTGCCTGTACTCTATTTGAACAGCATCTTGGTAGAAGTGTTCTGCATCTTTCATGCAGACACCACACCCATGAATTAAAGCTGGAAGGGGCATTCAGCATCACAGTGGGACCTTCAAGTGGCCCAGACATCCAGCTGATCAAATGGTTCAAAGCCTTTTGGCCAAACATTGTATATGCTGATTATAAGCATGGTGTTGAGGTTCCGGTTATTGCTGCAGCTCTTGTTGATGTCCTGGATGATATGAAGACCTTTCTGACTGATCAGCTGGGTATTTGTCACCAACGTGAAGACTACTGGGAGCTCCTTGAGCTTTCCCTGCTGTTCATTGGTGGCCGTCTAGCTTGTGGTGTGATGTTCAGGAAACCAGGAGCCCTTCATCGGGATCGTTTCATGGCATGACTGATTTATGCATTGAAAATATACATGTTCAGAGATTCTGGCTTCAAGCTGACAGATTGTGAAATCACTGGTCTGGGCAACTTCTGTGCTTTTGGTGTAGGAAGTTATGTTAAATCGTGGTTCCTTTCTCCTTTGCCAACAGCAGCACCAGCCAATGATTTAATACTTCTGAAGAGTCTCCTCACTCGTGGATTACCAGCAGCAACTGTTCCACTAAAGAAACAGTGTGGCAGCTACAGTATCTTAGCAAAGAACTGATAGGATTGGCATTTTTTGCCAGGGGTGTTGATGCAACTGAAAAAAGAGAAATGGTCAAAGCACTCTGCCATGAAGGAATGGAGGGCCCACCGAAGCGCATCACCGCCGACAAAACTACAGACAGCAACAAGAATGTGCAGGACTTTGTTACACATAATAAAAGGAACTTCTTCCATATCCTTTAGATTCAAGATAGTTTCTTGTCTACAGATCCTGAGACCTCGGTGGATATTGAATCCTATGTGAAGGCTGAAGCAATCGTCAGAGAACTAGGAGTAGTGAATGACACAGCCGAACGTGGAGTTGCCCTTATGCAGGACTGCGATTTGCTGCTAACAAAAAATGAAGACCAGATGCAATTTGCTCTGCAAGTAGTTAAAAAGCATCGCAAACGTTTTCCTGATTCTAACAAGTCAACAATCCTTCAAGGGCTAGCCACAACCTCTGACAGCCCAGGCCCAGCATGACTTTGTAGTGTGTAATTTTTTATCAATTACCAAAAGATACGTTTGATATTTGCTATGCCAGTGACATATTTTAACCAGTCATTATGATTGTTTTAACAAACTAATGATTGGATGAGTTTAGTATTGATTGTATCTAATATGCCCTCATTGAATTGTGTTTTGCTGAATAAATTTCCTAAGTGCATCCAAAATTGCATTAAACATTGTCCAAGGAGAAGTATAGCAATTGTATGCTAATCTTCACTTTAATTGAGCATACCCTAAATATTGACCAATTTGGAAAATTTTTTGCCCATGTTGTTAACTTTTGATGAAGACAAAATGGCAGGGTGGGAGGTTTATAATTCTGAAGTGAAAAAATAAGGACCACCCTAATATTTAGGTTCAGAATGCAATTTTTGTTATATATTTGCACATTAGGGGGGTGGGGGTATATACTCTGTATTTATAGGCTATGTATATTTATAGCAATATTTTGTATTTTTGCCACTTCTTTATCTATCATTAAAAAAAAAACAGAATTAAAAATAACCAGAATGAATACTATCTACAAAAACAATTTTCAACAGCAGTTTCAAGAGACTCATGCATTACATTGTAAGCATGGCAACAATTGTAATTTTTGGAAAATTTTTACCAAATCATATTACTGACTTACAAATAAAGTGAATAAACCACTTGATGCCATTTTTGTGCCCTTTCCAAATATAATAATCATTTTTGTCAGAAATTAATTTTACCCCCACCTCTATATACCAATTCAGGGTATATATTTGTACATTAGCAGGGTTGGGTAGAGTTTAAACTTACCTCTCATTTACATCAGAAATAAAATTTACCCCCCCCCCAATGTGCAAATATACACCCTGAATTGTTATATATATATAGGGGTGGGGGTAAAACCATTTCCGACAAAAATGATTATTATATTCGGAAAGAGCATAAAAAAGGCATCAAGTAGTATATTCACTTTATTTGTAAGTCAATAATATGATTTGGTAAAAATTTACCTAATTTTTTTCTTTTAAGTTGGAAAAAGAAGGAAAAAACAGGAAAGACTTGATGATAAAGGTTCTCCCCTTGGGTAATATGTTAACTAGGATCATTAGACATATTTTAAAGTAATGATTGTTTTCCTAACATGTCTCCTTATCAGGGGCCACAATTCTAAATTTTTACCAGGCTCTCCCCCTGAAAAATGTGCTACCTGAGATTATTCTGCATATTATGGAGTAAGAATTGTTTTCTTATGTCCAGCTGGACTCCTACCCTTAAAATACTGGTTGGTTGGTTGGCTAATTCAAAGATTTGCAATATATACACTGTCAAGTTAGCCATCTGGTGGTATTCCCTTTGAGATGGGGTTATCAGTTTCCTAAATATGTTGGTATTTGTTTAGCCATGGGACACCTCATAAGGAGACATGTTAAGAAAACAATTCTTACTTTAAAATATGTATAATGATCCTAGTCCTTATATTATCCAAGGGTAGAACCTTTATCATCAAGTCTTTCCTCTAAAAATCCTCAAAAGTGAAAAAGTTTCCAAATATCACCACGTTTTTAATTCATTGCTTAAGTCTTTTGAAATTGCCGCTGTAAACTGCGGCCAAATAAGTTGTTTTATAGATAGCGTTTAGCATGTGTTTAGCACATGTGTCAAAAACGTGTTTAAAGAAAAAGTAGTGGTATATTGAGATTATAGAAATTGTGAATTCTGTTATAAATCATGCCATTAACAAAAAATTTATGTGTTTTATGTGACAATAAAATTGTCACCTAAGCTAACCACTGCTATTAATATTTTGTATTTACGCCACTGCTATTTGCCCTTCGCCACTGCTATTCGCCCTTTGCCACTGCTATTAATATTTTGTATTTACGCCACTGCTATTTGCCCTTTGCCACTGCTATTCGCCCTTCGCCACTGCTATTTAAAAAAAAAAAAAAAAGACCAGCATGAACGCTATATATAAAAGAACTTATTAGGCGGCAATTTAAAAAGACTTAAGCATTGAATTGAAAACATGGTGATATTAGGAAACTTTTTCTCTTTTGAGGATTTTTAGAGGAAAGACTTGATGATAAAGGTTCTCCCCTTGGATAATATAAGAACTAGGATCATTATACATATTTTAAAGTAAGAATTGTTTTCTTAACATGTCTCCTTATGAGGTGTCCCAAGGCTAAACAAATACCAATATGTTTTTTTTTGCATGGTGACTCCAATGATCTAGCCTACTTTTTAATTTGTTGTGATGACTCTTTCAAGGGGTTTCAGGCTTGTTTCAAAATTTATGCAAATTTGTTTTCAAAATAGCATTTTACTATTAGGACTAATGAAAATAATAATTGTTACGCTATTCCTGAATTGCCTACAAATGGCAAAAATTTTGTAGCTAGACATTTTTTTTTAAGTGTATTTTCAAGCTTTTAGTAACTAAGGGCTGTCAAAATGGCCTTAAAATGGAATTTGTCCCAAAATTGTTTATTGAATTTGGAAAGACCATAGCCTAAATAAAAGGCATCAAATAGCCTAATAGCCTAGGCTATGTTCTTTTTCTTCCTAGGCTATGTAAATTCCTATGCATAAATTTACCAAGCCGCTCTAATACAATGCTACACTTTTTGTTTGAATATCCAACATTGAATTTTTTATATAGTTACTTGCATTATCCTTCTTCTAGTAAATCCACATCCCAACATTAACCAGAACTAGCCTACATTTAAATTTTTATCCTATCTCCATGACACTTCATGACGGATGTTGCCAATTCTGAACTTTTGAGGAAGTAAAATTGAGGCCTAAAAAGAGTGTTTTTTGTGGGAAAAGAGTGAAGTCAAAATATTTGCGCGCGGCCCCTCACAAACATTAAACAACATCAAACAATATCACCATCACACAACATAACCACAGCAACATAACCCATGCAAACAGCATCAACAAAACACAACCAAGAAACAACATCGACATAACATAACATACCCATCAAATCACATAACCCTCAACATAACATAAGCAACAAACATCAAACAACATAACCATCAAACAACATCAACCTAACATAACCATCAAACAACATCAACATAACATAACCAACAAACAACATCAACATAACATAACACTCATAACCAACAAACATCAAACATAACCATCAAATAACATAACCATCGAATCACATAATCAACAAACATCAAACAACATAACTATCAGACAACATAACCAACAAACATCAAACAACATAACTAACATAACCAACAAACAACATAACCATAAAAAAATAACCATCAAACAGCAAACATAACCAACAAGCAACGGACATCAACATAACATAACCAACAACCATCAACATAACCCAGAATTAACACAACCATCAACATAACATAACCAACAAACAACACAACCATCAAACACATGCTAATTTCCCTGTGTTAATTTCCCTATTATTACTACTTTTCTATTATACGGACCACATTCCAAGTAATTATGCCTGGAAATTTCACCTAGAAACAAGGCAGGCGCTCGGAATCTTGCCAGCCATCCACTAGAAACAGAAATACCGTGACGTCAGAGGGCATGTTGCAGAAATCCTATAGAAAAGGGAGGGCATGTTGTAGAAACTGGGAAGGGCATGTTGCAGAATGTATTATGGCCCCACTACTTTTATGTATGGATTCAGCGGTCTTTTGAAAGATATTTGATTGTTAAAGCAAGTTCGATTTCTAACCACGATATTTAATAAGCTTCAAACTTTTCGTTTGTTTTTTAAGGTTTTTGAATTTTTAAAATCCTTTATCAAAATATATACATATATTTCTGCAATCACCACTTTTTTGCTCTTCACGCAATTTAATGTCTTTTCTTACTCATTATTTTTAAAGATATTTGATTATTAAAGCTAGTCCGATTTCTAACAACGATATGTACTAAGCTTGAAACTTTTGTTTTTCTTTTTTAAAGTTTTTAAATTGGTGTAATTCCTTGTTATAATATATATATATATTTTACAATTACCAGTTTTTTGCTCTTTAAGCAATTTAATGTCTTTTCATAATGCAGTCTTTTTAAAGATTAAATAAAAAAAAAGTTTTTTCAATTGAAAGTAACCAAAACGTTAAAACTTAAAACGAACAGTTATTATTACGTATATGAGGGGGTTCGCCCCCTAGTCAAAATTATTTGAAAAAAACTACGTTTTCTAAAGAGTTAAAGATGCTGAGTTACAAGGTCGAACCTTAAAACGTACAGGGATTAGGAGGCACAGTTGGGGGGCTGCCGCCCCCAAACCCCCGCTTTCGCAGCCTTTAAATAAAAAAAAAGTTTTTTAAACTGAAAGTAAGGAGCGACATTAAAACTTAAAAAGAACCGAAATTATTACGTATATGAAAGGGGCTGTGCCCTCTTCAACGCCTCGCTCTTTACGCTAAAGTTTGACTTTCTTACAACTCTTTTTTTTAAACAATAAAAACTTTAGCGTAAAGAGCGAGGCGTTGAGGAGGACACAGCCCCTTTCATTAACGGAATAATTTCTGTTCGTTTTAAGTTTTAATGTCGCTCCTTACTTTCAGTTTAAAAAACTTTTTTTTTATTTAAAGGCTACAAAAGCGGGGGGTTTGGGGGGCTGCAGCCCCCCAACTGTGCCTCCTAATCCCTGTACGTTTTAAGGTTCGACCTTGTAACTCAGCCTGTTTAACTCTTTAGAAAATGTAGTTTTTTTTCAAATAATTTCTGCACGTTTTTGTACAGTTTATTACTTATTATTGCTTGACTAACTGTTAGCTGATCGTGTCAGGAGTTAAAGTTGGGGGGGCTGCCGCCCCCAAACCCCCGCTCTTGAACATTCTTGTGTTAAGGCTTTTAATTCCTGAATACTCAAATCACGTCGTACAGGGTGCCTCCTAATCACTGTACGTTTTAAGCTTCGAACTTGTGACTCAGCCTCTTTAACAGCCCCCCCAACTGTGCCTCCTAATCCCTGTACGTTTTAAGGGTCGACCTTGTAACTCAGCCTCTTTAACTCTTTAGAAAACGTAATTTTTTTCAAATAATTTAAAAAAGAAACTGAGTTTCTTTTTTAAATTTTAAATTCAGTATATAAAAAATCTCCTCTGACGGGGAATCGAACCCGGGTCTTCCGCCTGACAGTCAGGAGTATCGACCACTGTACTAAAGAGACACAATTGAATTTGTATTTTTAGTACGCGGAATCTATTTTTGACGCAAGCAAATACCCACAAAACTTGATATTTGGTTTTTGGAAAACAGGGAAGGAGTGATCAGATTAAGCTGAAATTTCGAGGATAAGCTCCCAAGCCCCAGAAAAGCTTATCCTTTAAATTTCAGCCCGATCAGACAACGTTAAAGGGGGGCTGTGGTGGGAAAATTTAACATGGGCTCTTATAGGAAAACAAGGTTTTTCGTAAATGTAAATTCGGGGGATAATTTTTTCGGTCTGAAATTATCAAAAGGCCCTAACAGGTCGAATTCTGCTTCTAATGAGTCCTCATTCACACGGATCAGTTGCCAACTGTGGCCTGTAGGCGTGGCTAACAAGAAAAAAAAAATGAACTTTAAGTGGCTATATTTGGTTTTTGGAAAACAGGGAAGGAGTGATCGGATTGAGCTGAAATCTCGAGGATAAGCTCCCGGACCCTAGGAAAGCTTAACCTCTAAATTTCAGCCCAATCGGACAACGTTAAAGGGGGGCTGTGGTTGGAGGGTCGAAACTTCCGGCCCACTTTTACCCATGAAGATAAAGTTGGAGGGGGGTGAAATTTTGCACGTTTCTTAGTTTGAGCTTGGGCTACAAAATGCGATTACCGCTGTCTCTCTGCGACCGCTAGGACCGGAAATCGCTTAACATTGTGGTGGGTCGCCTCTTTATAGAGGCACAAGTGTGCCTCCTTGATACCTCGCTTTTTACGCTAACGTTCGAATTTTGTTCGTATCAAAAATCCCTGAATCACAAAGGCCGTTTCAAATAGTTCGTGGTAACGATCTGTAAGTAAGGAGCGACCCAGCTCAATAGTAACCGAAAGTCTAAATAACGAAACTTTGAAACCAATAGATGCATCAAAAGAATCAGATTTGTATGCTGATTTCAAATATATAAGTTTCATCAAGTTTGGTCTTGCTCATCAAAAGTTACGTTCCTGAGAAAATTTCCTTTATTTTTGGAAAAGGAAGAAACACCCCTTAAAAGTCGTAGAACTTTAATGAAAATTACACCATCAGATTCAGCGTATCGGAGAACCCTACTATAGAAGTTCAAGCTCCTGTCGGCAAAAATATGGAATTTTGTATTTTTGCCAGGAGAAAGATTACGGATGTGTGTTTGTTTTTTCCCCAGAGGTGATTGTATCGACCCAGTGGTCCTAGAAAATCGTGGGAGGGCTCATTCGAACGGAAATTAAAAGTTCTAGCACCCTGTTTAAGTGCACCCATCCCACCCCTCCCATGCTCATTTTTGCAAAAGTCACCGGATCAAAACTTTGAGATAGCCATTTTGTTCCGCAGGGTCGAAAAATACAATAGCTATGTCTTTGATGATGACTTAATCCCCCACAGTTCCCGGGAGAAGGTCTACAAGTTATGAACATTGCCCAATGTTTACACATAGTATTGGTTATTGGGAAGTATACAGAACTTTTCAGGGGGGATTTTTTCTGGTAGTGGGTGGAGATGGGTCGGTTGTTACGTGGGAGAATCTTTCTATTGAGGAATTTTTCATGGGGGAAGGGACATTGCTATGAAGAGGGCGCCGGATTTCCCAGCATTATTTAAAAAAACGATCAGATATTAAATTTTAAAAAATATTTTTTTCAACTGAAAGTAAGGAGGAATATTAAAACTTAAAACCAACAGAAATATTACGTATATGATTGGGTTCGCCCCTTAGTCAGTACCTTGCTCTTTACGCTAAAGTTTTTTTTTGTACTTTCATCAGAGCTATTTATTCTTATTAACGGCCTTTGTGATTAAGAGGTAATTCTTAAAGAACTGGAACAAAATTTGAACTTTAGCGTAAAGAGCGAGGTATTGACTAGGGGGCGAATCCCCTAATATACGAAATAAAAATTTAGAATATAGAAGTTCCTTACGTAAGTTAATTCGCAAGTTACGTCAGATCCAAATTTCGAGAAAGCCATTTAGCCAGACAAAAAGTAAAATTAATATGTTTGAATAGAGGTTTGTAAATATGTTGTTTGTGTGTGTGTGTGTGTGTGGGTGTGTGTGTATTTTTCTGTGTTTCAAACACTAGAAGACGCTTACAATGATGATGACGGTGCTGTCGGGGTGCTAGAGAGTAGTTATAGTGTCGTAATGTGGTGTGAACTGCTTGTGGAAACCCAAATGAATGAGTTGCAATACAAATTTTTAACAAGAAATGTCTGAAAAGTGGTTTGTGGGGGAGATGAGGTGATGGCAGAGGGGTGTCTTAGAGTAGTTATAGTCTGTACTGTGGCACGAATTGCTTGCCAAAAACCCGAATGAATGAGTTGAAATAAATTTTTTAACAAGAAATGTTTGAAAAGTGTTTTTGGGGAGATGGGGCGATGACAGAGGGGTGTCTTAGAGTAGTTATAGTGTGGTACTGTGGGCTGAATTGCTTGCGAAAACTCGAATGAATGAGTTGAAAATAAAATTTTTAACGAGAAATGTCTTAAGTGTTTTTTTTTTTGGGGGGGGGGGGGCAATGACAGGGGTATGTCAAAGGGGCAGTAATAGTGTAACATTGTCTGATGAAATGCTTAGAGTATCAAACACTAGTAAAGAAAAAAAATGGGGCGGGCAGAATAAAGCATTGCATATGCTAAATACGTAACCTAACCCACGTACCTTTTTCCCATCTAAATTCCAAAAAAACACAATTTAATATCGTATACGCAATTAAAACCACGCTAGACAAAGTATTTCTCTGAGCGGTGTCTTAATCATCTTGTAAAAACGGGTTTTTCAAAGCGTCTCTGCCGTTTGACTGTAGCATCTCTTGTTGGACTCTTTAGAGAGGCCCATATAATGCGAAAGAACCGTTTTTCCAATGAAAATAGCAAACCACGCCACTTTTCAAGGAACATACAAAGGGGTATTTTTTAAAATCTAGGAGGGGGAAAACGAACAATCTTGGACGGCAGATGTTCCCTTCTGCCTCTCTCCAATCGATGCCACCTCAGCCACTGCCAAATGGAGGGGGGGGGGAGGCAATATTGTGTTTTTCGAAACTATTCAATAAAATTACAAAAAAGGCATTTTTTGAAATATAGGTGGCAACTACCGTCCCTGCTCAACCAGGTAAATCTAACGATTGCTTTCAAAGAATTATTTATCATTGCTTTTTTTATAAAAATTAGCGTCACCATTCTTAAATACATTTCTGGGCATATGGCTAGTCCCTGCCCTGGTCCTTATTAATTACATGAATAGCACATTGATCAATTGGCTATGGACTTGACTGATTTCAACAAAAGATAAATAATAGCCTAAACAGTGTTTTCGTGATTAGTTTTTGGAAGGGAGTTCGCGGAGAGCAAAACGGGCGTTCATGCGTGGAAATGCCTTGAAGCGAAGCCAGCAATAGCAATATACAGTTTGTCGTCTCTCGCTGAAAAGTGGTGAATAGCTTATTGATTTGGCTAAGTTTCACTTTATTTTGGATATAAGTTTAGTTCTTGGCCTTTTTTATTCGATTTGGTGAGCAAGTTTTTAACAGAATTTGTCTATTATATACTTGTCGTAGATGGACATATACTATTCCGTAAATGGAAATAGGATTGTGGAAAATATTTTAATAAAAAAGCTGAAATTGTGTAAGGTAAGCAGGGATTTATAATAGCCTAGTAATATAGGATGAATTGTGAGCAAAAACAACGGTAAAGTTTTGGCAGTTCATATTATTTGACTTAAGAATAAAGTGAACATAGCCTACTACTCGATGCCTTTTTTTATACCTTTTTTTTAAATTTTTTTTCCCTACCGCAGTGTTTTCTAATTATATTGGCTTGATTTTTTGTTTATTTGATGAAATAAACCAAAATAAACCTGAACCTAATAATCGGGGGGGGGGGCAAGGCCGTGCCCAGAGGAGGGGTTAGGGGGGTTTGAACCTCTCCTGAAATGTTTTTTTGAGTCGTAAAAACGTAACAAAAATGGTTATAAACAAATTTTATGTGTTTTTTGAGTTTTTGTTGTGTGTAAAACCCCCACCGAAAAAATCTTTGAGTAAAACCCCCTCCGAAAAAAATCCTGGGTACGGCTTGGGGGGGGGGTGGTGGTAAAGTCTAAACTTACCTCTCATTTGCATAAGAAATAAACAGAAAATGTTCCTGATTTTCGAAAAAAGGGGGAAACATCCTCTAAAATTCAAGTGATCTTAATGAAAATCGCACCATCAGATTCAGCGTATCAGAGAATTCGACTGTTTATGTTTCAAGCTCTTATCTGTAAAAATATGGAATTTTGTGCTTTTTGCCAGAAGAAAGATCACATATGCGTGTTTATTTATTTATTTTGTTGTTTTCCCCAGGGGTGATCGTATTGACCCACTGGTCCTAGAATATCGGGAGAGGGCTCATTCGAGCGGAAATTAAAAGTTCTAGTGCCCCTTTTTAAGTGACCCAAAAAATTGGAGGGCACCTAGGCCCCCTCCCCCGCCCCTTTTTTCCAAAAATGTCTGATTAAAATTTTGAGATAGCCATTTTGTTCGTCATAGTTGGAAGGCCCAATAACTATACCTTTGGGTATAACATGACCCCCCCCCCCGCAGCCCCAGGGGAAAGGTCTTTAAGTTATAAAATTAGCTCATTGATTGTGCGTAGTATTTGTTATTGGGTTGTATGCATACATTTTGGGGGCGGGGGGGGGAGGGAATTTTTCTGCTGTTTTTTTCCCCGGGGGAATTTTCCATGGGGAGGGAAGTTTCCAGGGAGTGAACTTGCCAGGAGAAATTATACACTGGGGGAGTTTGCCAGAATTCTTATACAAAATTATTTTTATGTCTTGCTTTCTCTTTTCCATCTCAATTTTACGCTTTGAGTGGTTGAGAGTAATTGTCTGGGGTAAATTTTCATCGGGATTGAATTGTCTAGAGGATATTGGCGTGGGAAGGGGGTTTATCTGTGGAGGTGGGGCCAGATTTTCTGGTATCATTTAAAAAATGATCAGAAATTAAATATAAAAAACAAGCTTTTTCAACTGAAAGTAAGGAGCAACATTAAAACTTGAAACGAACAGAAATTATTACGTATATAAAGGGGATTTTCTTCTCCTCAATACCTCGTTCCTTACGCTAAAGTTTGAATTTCATCCCAATTCTTCAAGAATGAATCCTGAAACACAAGTGTCGTTTAATTAGGACAATAAGCTTTTTTAAAAGTACAAAAAAACTTAGCGTAAAGAGCGAGGTGTTGAGGAGAGGACAACCCACTTTATATACGTAATAATTTCTGTTCATTTTAAGTTTTAATGTCGCTCCTTACTTTCAGTTGAAAAGACTTCTTATTTAATTTTATTTATTTTATTAGTTTAATTCAGTTTTTTCTTTTTTTAATTTAATTCAGAAGCGACCACGTGCAAGACTATTAGTTCAAAAAGTTTTGAGTTTATTTTGGATATAAATTTGCTTTCTATCCTTTTGAGTTACTGGTGGTTTTTCAAAATTTTGGCAAGGTCGTCTTAGAGGTTTTGATTTTAAATTTTGTTTTAGATCAAATTAAAAAAAACAAAAAAACTTAAAAGCTTTTCGAATGCTTGATCATTGGTCCACGTAGTACAGATACTGATCTCTGCCTTCGGCCGGGAGTACAGTGCATGGCTGGGGGCAAATCATCCGACGGGGCAATTTGATTTTAGATTGAGGCCTTGAGGGCTATTATTATATGACAGCACAAACACAGGATTGTGTTAACTAGTGGGTGCTAGGGTAGGTGTATACCCAGTAGAAGGGGGCACAAGTTACACAAATCTGGGATGAGGTGTCATTGGCTTTGTTAGCCTGGAAATTTATTAATGTTTTTATGGTATTCCCTGTCATTTCTTATATTTCTCATTCAATTTGCGTATTTTTTTAATTGTTTTTTTTTTCGAAGTGAAGGCCATGGATAAAATTGCCGCTGATTTGGAAGATGCAGCTAGACCGCATTCTAGTAAAATGTTGTACTGGCATGTTAATAAATTGAGAAGGAGTAGTAAATCTGGACTTGTCCCAGTTAAAGATAGGAACGGGGCCACAATTAGTTATAAGGAAAGAGTTAAAGAGAGGTGGGTAGAAAATTTTGAGAATATGTTAAACCGAGGTAGAGTTGCAGGAAAAGATATAGAGGAAATTGAAAAAGTTTGCGATACCTTGGATGGGAAGGAAGAATTAGCGACAGTACTAAAAGGATTAAAAAATAATAAGGCTCCAGGTTCTGATCATGTGGTAAATGAGTTTTTTAAATATGGCGACTCTGAGGTTAGAAATAAGTTACTGAAGATTATGAGTATGATATTTGAAAAAGGGGAAGTACCTAGCGATTTTAGGAAAACCTTAATTAAACTACTGTATAAGGAAGGTGGTAAGAGTGAGTGTGGTAATTATCCAGGGATTAGTATGTCTCAATAGGTAGAAAATTACTTAGTAATATGAAACTTTTTAGACTGAAAGATGCTGTAGACAAAGTTTTAAGAGGAGAACGGTGCGGTTTTAGAAAAGGTAGAGGATGTGTCGACCAAATTTTCATAGGTTAATAATTGAAAAGTGCCAGAGTTATCAAACACCTTTGGTCCCCAGTTTTATAGTTTATGAGCAAGCTTTCGATTCTGTTGATAGAAGAGCTTTAGCAAAGGTCTTATCCTTGCATGGTATACCAGACAAATACATTGAAGTGGTTAGTGCTAAGTCACATTTATATATTTAAGTAGAATTAAACGCTAAATGCATATTTAATGCGTACAATACTTTAGTGGCAATTAAATGTTTCTCCTTGCACTAAAAAAAAATACTACATTCAGATGTATACTGATACAGAAATTTTAGCCCACTCCGCCAATGTAGGCATGGGCGGTTCTAGTAGACAACAAACTTAACGTAATTGATGAAATCAGGTTTCAATTCTGGTAGTTAGCCTGTTGGTAAAGTATGTTCTGACTATAACTGATATACAAGAAAAACACAGCTTCGGTTAAGGTAGGAAATGAGGTTAGCAGCTGGTTTCGTATTAAATCAGGAATTAAACAGGACTGTGTTCTATCCCCCTTTGTATGGATCATTTTGATGGATTTTGTCTTAAGAAGCACAGGAAATGCAATGGGAGACCATGCAATCAAATGGGGAGAAAAAACTCTCTTGGACTTAGATTAAGCTGATGATTTAAGCATCCTAGATGAAAGTGTGAGCAAAATGAATGAACTCTTAGAGGTTTTGCGAGTTCAAGGTGCTAGAATAGAATTGAAAATAATTGTTAAGAAGACTAAGTTACTAAGGCTAGGAATAAGTGAATATGAAAAGGTGACGTTGGGTATTGAAAAGATTAATCAGGTGGACAGCTTCACATACCTAGATAGTATTATTAGTAAAGACGGTGGAAGCAGTGAAGATGAAAGTAGAATAGCCAAGGCTCAGGGTGGTTTTTTTTTCACAGCTAAAAAAGTTTAGAAGAATGGGAAGATAAGTCTGTAAACCAAGATTAGAATATTGGAAACTACAGCAATGACAGTGCTCAAATATGGCTTTGAAGCATGGGCGCTCCGAAAAGCCGATGAAGATATGCTAGATGTTTTCCAAGACAAATTGCCTCGGGACTGTTCTGGGTACCCGGATGACTGACCGCATTTCAAACAGTAAGTGTGGTTCAATCCCGCTTTCTAGGGCTATACTGAGAGAAAGGATTAGAAGGCTAGGGTACGTTCTGTGGATGAAGGATGACAGATTGCCAAAGATTGTCCTTTTTTGCCAACCGCCTAGGGCTAACCGGAAAGCAGGTAGTCTGCGGTTGGGTTGGGAGGATGTCATAAAGAAAGATTTAAAGGAAATCGGAACTTCCTTGGAGGGTGTAAAGAGTGAGGCTTTGAATAGGTTGGGATGGAGGAGGAGTTTGCATAGCTGTGTTGGCTTCAGGTGGCTTGGTGCTGTGGTGAGTTGTAAGAAGTAGTAGTAGTTTTTTCGGCTTCACCTCACCGCGAAAAAATACTTACAGAACTAGGAGGAAGGAGGGAGGGGTCTTTTACTGAGACGATTAAACTACCTTGATTGACTTGTCTAGTAATGAGGAGCCGATATCGGTTTGTCTAAAAAACTGTAAATAGTCTGTGGCTTAGTTTGTGCTTTCAGATGGATGAGAGGGTAAGAGGCATTGCCTATGGACCTTTTAGGCAGAGATAAGTCCCTGGTTTCTCTCTCAGTCTTAGGCTTAACCTACGCACGAACTTATTTCTAGTGGAGAGAGGGGGATAGGACAAATTCGTCAAGCAGGAAAATTGTTTGGAAGAGTTTTTGAGGACTCAGTAAATAGTAAAGCTGTTCTTTTTACAATTCAATATGATTCAGTATCAAATTCTGGCAAAAAAATTGTACTCCAAAAGTTGTTCTCCAAAAAAAAGTTCTTTCGCCCTTAGGCCCTTGGGCCAATACCATGGATGGAATACTCCCCCCCCCTGGACCTCCATATGCAGAGAAGCTCATCAGACGCGTGCACATGACTTTTCTTTGGAGAGGGAATTGTCAAAACTGATGAAAAAAATATGTTGAAAATCGAGAAGTCGCCCACTTTCCATCACATGGTGTATATCTCGGAGCGCCACACGTGATGGAAAGTTCCGCCACGGGTGGCAAAGCCCCCGCAACGCTTCAGTGCAGTTCAGAGGTGCTTGGCATGCACCAGCCTGGTGTACATGATTTCTGAAAGCCGGAAGCCCCTTCTCGAAAATCATGACGTAATTGCAAAAACAGTGATTATATATATTATAGCGACCACACTGTTGTTCTTGATCTGTTATATAACCAGTTTTTCTGTGTGCACTTGGAGATAATCAGCTTAGCCTGAGTGAGATAAATAACTACTATGCAGGTATGTTTTAATTAAATATTTAATATATAGAGTTGGTTAGGGCAGGTATTTAATATAATAGGCCTACGTTCTATGCGGCCTGCTTTCCATAATTCCCTGTTGTAGTTTCATAATTTTGTTACTAAAGCATTACATTTTCATCATATTTTGGTATGTTTCAATAGGATTAACCTAACATCACTTCATGGGTGTGGTCGCTATAATACATAAGTATCACAAATACTTTCAGGTTTTAGGGATGGATGAGTATCGTGGCTCCTTCCACTTTTCCCTGGTCGCCATTATTACATGAATACACTATTTATTATTCTTAATTGAATCATTGGGATAGTTATTTTTCGGTGTGTGAAAAATGTCAGGTAATAAAAACAAGCAGAGTAACATAATCTTGCAACGGCAATAATTTATTGCCCCAGTGGAAAGTTTCCTGGGACAGTAACAGCTGATTCTTGTAGATTTATTACATATACACGAATAACCAAATTACTTTACAAACAGTTTTTGAAGTGGAATACGTTTCACAGTAGAGAGATGTTAAATATTGACCTTTTCCGTTCCATCTTCCAACTTGTAGGTAACTAGACTTTTCCAAAATTTTCACTTTAATCTGTGTTTCGGAGAAGCTTGGTAATTTTGTATTAACTTATCCCTTTAAATGCATACGGTAATAACGAAATTCTTACCTTTTTTCATTAACTTAGCTTTATTTCAAAATGCTGCGAAATAGCTTTAAAATCTGAATAGTTTAACAAAAATGTACAGGGAGGGGGGGGGGGGTGATTTTATGCCAATTTTTTTTAATCAAAATACAGTAAATTGTATTTCCCAATAATTAAAGAAAAGGTAAAAACTGATTTTAATCATTTAATTCATTTTTTTCAGCAATAATTATCAAAAAAATCGTATAAAAGAATACAGTGTTCCTGCCATATAGCTTTTACTTCAAGGGGAGTTGACTGGTATACTGCAAGGGGTTACACATCAGGCTGCTCATTGTGCATCGGAGGATGTAGGAACTGGTGCAGTATCGGAAGTATGGTCATATGACACGTTCTCAAGGACACTTTCACTCTTGAATTAGCACCAAGGTCTTTTAAAAGGCTACTCTAACACAAATGTCCCACCATAGTATATGCCCTGGCCCACCTATTGGGTCTAAAGATAAAAAAGATCAAAATCCCTTTTGCCCAAATTTTAACTCGTTTTCGTAAAATATCCCTTGCAATCATCAAAAAACTTTACTAGGTGCTATCCCCTTCTATGCACTGATATACCCATGTGTGTAAGGTCAAATATGTGGTTCTGAGACGGGCTATTTTTAAGGTAATATATTTTTCAAACAGCAAAGGAGCTTTTAAAGCTCTTTGAAATGATTCACAAAAACTGTGTTACTCGTGGTTCTTAGTCATCATCCTACGTATATCAGCGTAGTTTAGTGCCATAGATATATTGTCAGATAATATAGCAAAAATTTCATAACACACAAGCAGCTAAACAGTCGCCGGCCATTGAAACAGGGTTGCCATCTGCCGACGTCTAAAAAGAGTGCAAATCAAGGCCAAAAAAGAATTATTTTTGCTCAAAAACAGTGCAAGTCAAAAAATTTATGGTAAGAAAAATTGGTACTTATGCATTATATCTTACACACGAAAGAAGTCAAGTTTGGCTAATGGTAATTAAATAAAATACAATAGGATGAAAATATAATAGTTTATAAACAAATTCGGGTTACATATTTGTACATTAGGGGGGGGGGGTAACGTATAATATATACTAAATGCGTAACCTAACCTTGGTACCTTCCCTCCCTCCTAAACCCCAAAAACAATAGTTTACATATTGTAAACACAATGAGAAACCACGCTTTGCGATCCATTTCTCTATTGCAAATACTTGTTTGACTGGTTTCCTTTAGTGTTTCCCGATACAGTATACAGCGGTGTGTAAGATATAATGCATAAGTACCGAAAAATCCCCTCTGAGGTAAAAAAGACTGCATTTCCGTCGGAACGAGAGCAAGTTGGCGACCCCGCATCGAACATGAATGGTGGAAATCAGTGGTGATAACAGATGGGGGGGACTTAAAAACCGGTTTTGTTTGCTTCAAACACCTCAAGAAACTTTAACTGATGGCTTGGAAGAAAAAGTGCAGGGAGCTCCCGAAAATACATGTTGTCTGTTGTCTATTAAATATAGATATGTTTATGCATCCACCAGAAAGCTTTTTAGAAATATGCAAATAGTAAATTAACAGTAAAAATGCTTTGGTGACCATTTTGTGGTCGATAAATGCTGTATAAAAATGAACGCAAGGAAGAAAAGAAAGATGAAACTTCCCGCTTAGGAAGAGGCTTACTTTCACGGCTTGCTTAATTCGAGGTTGAATTTCGAAGTTTCGATCGCTTTGTTCCAAGTTAAAGCTAATCTCTCCCTAAAGTTAAATTAAGTTGAAGTTCAAAATTGCATCCGTACTGTGTCACTGGGGATTAGAATGACATAGGTTAAAGCAGGAATTTGAAACAAGATAGGGATATCGGAAACAGAGATTTCATTTAAAATAAAATCATTGATACTATCATAGGCAGGGAGATAGTATCATAAAGAGGTGTGACAACTCTGCCATCGTGGAACTCTCCCTCTCTGAACTTCAAAAATGATTTTAAAAGTTTTGGTGTCGCATATGGAGGATATTTTAGACATGCAATTTTGTCATCTTTACATTTTGTATATGCAACGAAGAGTATGTATATTATGTAGGCATATATTGTAATAAATATCCCCCCCCCCAATTTTTATGAAGAATATTTTAAGAAACGCTGTACATCTTCTTTTATTCGGTGTAGGGAACAGAGTATATACAGAGTACATAGTATATGTGAAGTATGTATGTTGTTATTTTTTAACATCTTGAGATTTTGTTTCCTTTCAAACCAAGGTATTTTCTACAAGTAAATCTTGAGAGATAGCTGAATTTTCAGTGGCATCCTTGTTTGGGGTTACACTTTTTATGCTGTTTGACCAATTCCTTAGAAATCCTCTTCGTCACCTTTTTCAAGCAAATCCGTTTTATTGTTAACAGAATTGCTAAACATTTCAGTATTTTCATTTTGGTGTAAGATCTGTTTACATCACACGCAAATTTTGAAGTTCCATCCAATCCAGATTAAGGACTAGAGGTGTGGCAGCCTCTTTTGAGTTACCAGGGCTAGGTACCCCGAATACCACGGTTAGGTACAACGAGTTATGTGATTAATATTGGTGCTAGGTGATTTCCCCCAAAAATCCTTCCCCTCCTGCGGAAAAATCCTCCCTGTGGAAAATCCCCTGGATAGTTCCCCCCCCCCCCCTGAAAATTTCTTCACATGCAAATTTGAGCAGCAACAGACTAAGTATAGAATTTGTACCTCGAAATGTCAATCAGATGTCCTAAGGGGTAATAAAATAACCAGATGTCTGATTTTTAACGACATGTAACAAGCTACAAAAAAAAATTAATGAGGTCAAATAGTTCATTACAAATTCTGAACAAAAATGTGAACACAAGAAACCAGATAACGATCAGAGGGCAACCAGCCCCGCCCTGGCATATTTAATAGACCTTTCAATTAGGACGAACCAAATGGTTATCTCAAGATATCATTCGGATGTCTTTGGGAAAATATCGGATATTTTCCGAATATCGGAAAATATCCGGATATCGGAAGCGGGCTAGTTACCTTCCAATGTGTTTGGTAACTGAAATGACACTTAAACTTTAATTTTTGTTTGAATGACCTCGACTCCTCTCCCAATTTTCCAGGACCTTTGGTTCGACACGATCATCTCCGGGATAAACAACAACAAAACATGTGTGTTCTTTATAGTAAAAAAAAAATAAATACAAAATTCCAAATTTTGTATATGAGAGCTATAAACCTCTACAGTACGGTTCTCGGATCGTTTTATATTTAGGGAGAGGGGCAGATGCCTCAAAGGGTACATTTGAACACGGAAACATCCTAACTCTCATTGAGCCTTCAGATAAATACATAATTAGTTGTAAGGAAGGGGAGGTAGAAATTAATAAATAATCCCTTTTGGTTTCCGGGAATATTTATGATCTCCGTCATTATTATGAAAGTAAAGAGTAACATTAAACCCAAAAACGAGCTTGCTTGTGGGTCGTAAAAACTTCGGAGGGTGCTCATTTGATCGGAAATTTAGAGTTCTAGCCCTCTTTTTAAAGTCGAAAGTGGTTGTAGACCAACCAGCCCCTGTCCTAGAATCGTTTTGATATCTGGTCCTTTTGTTACCCCTTAGTCCCTATCCCTGTTCTAGAACCCTTTTTTTTATATCTGGTCCTTTTGTTACCCCTTAGTCCCTATCCCTGTTCTAGAACCTTTTTTTTATATCTGGTCCTTTTGTTACCCCTTTGTCGCTTTTATGATTAAATAAAAAAAACAAGTTTTTTAAACTGAAAGTAAGGAGCGACATTAAAACTTAAAACGAACAGAAATTATTCCGTACATGAAAGGGGCTGTCCCCTCCTCAACGCCTCGCTCTTTATTCCGTATATGAAAGGGGCTGTCCCCTCCTCAACGCCTCGCTCTTTACTCTAAAGTTTTACTGTCTCAAAATTTTTTTTTTTAAACAATAAAAAACTTTAGCGAAAAGAGCGAGGCGTTGAGGAGGGGACAGCCCCTTTCATATACGGAATAAAGAGCGAGGCGTTGAGGAGGGGACAGCCCCTTTCATGTACGGAATAATTTCTGTTCGTTTTAAGTTTTAATGTCGCTCCTTACTTTCAGTTTAAAAAACTTGTTTTTTTATTTAATTTCTGATCGTTTTTTAGTTAATGCAGCTTTTATTTGCATAAAAATTTTACTTTTCTTTTGCTAAATGAATGTCTTTACAAATTAACTTACGTAACTAACTTCTATATTCGTATATTTTTCTTCTGGCAAAAATTCAAAGTTGCAGATTTTTGCAGATATGAGCTTGAAACCTATGTAATAGGGTTTTCTGATACGCTGAATCTGACGTTGTGATTTTCATTAAAATTCTTCCACTTGTAGGGGATGTTTCCCCCTCTTTAAAAAATCGAGTAAATTTCCTCAGGCTTGTTGCCTTTGATGAGTAATACTAAACTTAATAAAATTTATATATTTAGAATCAGCATTATAAACACATTCTTTTGATACATTTATTGACATCAAAATTCCGTTTTTAAAAGTTTCGATTACTATTGAGCCGTATCGCTTGTTTTTTTATTGTTTTTTTTTATTACGTATATGTTATTACGTATATGAGGGGGTTCTGCCCTTAGTCAATACCAAGCTCTTTACGTTAAAAGTTAAAAAAAATTTGATTCACAAACCCCTGAATCACAAAGGCCGTTTAATTAGAATAGATAGCACTTTTGAAAGCACTAAAAAAAAACTGTAGCTTAAAGAGCGAGGTATTGACTTGGAGGAGAACCCCCTCACATACGTTATAATTTCTGTTCGTTTTAAGTTCTAATATTCCTTCTTACATTTCAGTTGAAAAAACTTGGTTTTTTTTTATTTAATTTCTGATCGTTTTTTAAATAATGCTTGGAAATCCGGCGCCCCCTTCATAGAAATGTCCCTTACCCCAAAGAAACATCCTCCACGGAAATATTCTCCAGAGTAACTCCCTCCTCTAGCCCCCCTCCAGAAAAAATCCTTCCTGAAAATGGTTGTATACTTCCCAATAACCAATAAATACTGCTGGCAAGTCCGGCGCCCCCTTCAGGGCGATTTCCCTTCCCCAATGAAAACTTCCTTCATGAACAGATCCTCCAACATAACCCCCGACCCACCCTTCCCTCCCACTCGCAGAAAAAAAACCTCCAGAAAACTTCTGTATACTTCCGAATAACCAATACTATATGTTAACAGTGGGTAAAGTTCATATCTTTTCGCCCTCCCGCGGGGTACTTCGGGGGATTAAGTCATCCCAAAAGACATATTTTTCATAGTTTCGACCATGCTGAACAAAAGGGTTATCTCAAAATTTTGATCCGGTGACTTTGGGAAAAAAAATTGAGCGTGGGAGGGGGCCTAGTTGCCCTCCAATTTTTTTGGTCACTTAAAAAGGACACTATAACTTTTAATTTCTGTTCATATGAGCCCTCCCTCGATATCCTGGGACCACTGGGTCAATATGATCACCCCTGGGGAAAAAACAACAAAAAACAAACAAATAAACACGCATCCGTGATCTTTCTTCTGGCAAAAAATGCAAAAATCCACTTTTTTGTAGATAGGAGCTTGAAACCTGTACAGTAGAGTTTTCTGATACGCTGAATACGATGGTATGATTTTGGTCATGATTCTGCATAATTTAAGGGGTCTTTCCCCCTTTTTTTGAAAATCAGCCAAATTTTCTCAGGCGCGTAACTTTTGATGGGGAGCTCTAAACTTGATGAAAGTTATATATTTGAAATCAGCATTGAAATCTGATTCTTTTGATATATCTATTGGCATCAAAAACCCGTTTTCTAGAGTTTCGGTTACCATTGAGCCGGGTCGCTCCTTACTTACAGTTCGTTACCACGAACTGTTTGATATTCAATCTTCAACAAATTATTTCCATGATTTGGGTGTAATTGAGACTCCCATTTCTCCTGCCCACCACGCCCGCTCCAAGAAGTATCGCCTTCCTCCAATTAAATCAGAAAGAGCTAGATTCTCAATCAGATACCAGATTCCTCATATTGTAAATAAACTTAATTTAGTAGAAATGTTCCCAAGTTTCAAGAGCAGATCTTCTTTTAAAAAACGTATTTCAAAAATGGTTCTTTGTCTGGATGTTGGGATTGATGAATAATTGATATTAGTATGATTTGTGTTGTGGTATTCTCGCGCTGGGGTGACCTCCTCTGTTATCTCATACTTTGTATGTTTTTTTTATATCCTGTATTTGTTATTTCGGCACTTCTTATATTTGTTTATGGCTGACACATCGAGCCCTGCTCTCCGTCGACCAGTTTAGAAATTTATTTGTCATGTGTTTTTGTTAATAAAAAATCTTGTCTTGTCTTGTCGCTATCCCTGTTCTAGAACCCTTTTTGATATCTGGTCCCTTTGTTACCCCATAGGGCATCTCATTGACATTTTGAGGTACCTATTTTGTACTTTCTCTGTGACTACTCTATTTTGCGTATGGGAGAACATTCCATGGGGGAGGGGAAGTATCCAAGAGGGAACTTTAACAGGGGGGAGTTTCAGGAGGAACGCTGGTCCCCATTAATTTTACCGATATACGAAGCTTTACCCTGAACGTTACTAAGGTAAATAGCCTGTATAATATATTTAGCGAATTTTTTCCATCGAATTTATCTAAACCTAATTAATACTTGAAGAGGTCAGAAAACTATTAGAAAGGGTTACTGATATTTGGAAAGTGCGCTTATAAGGACATGTATCCAAAAACTTTTTCGTTTTTTATTTTCATATTTTGGCCAAAGACTATGAGACTACCGGCCATATCAGCCTCTTTTGACATATCTGGTACCGCATGTTAGGTGTTATAAAAAATAAAGGTTTACAAATAAAGGTTTTTAAGAGGTGTCCCTTGGCCCTATAAGATTTCAGGTTTTGACTGCCAAGATTTAAGGTTACCTGAATTTTGAAAGCAGAAGCTTGGGTGCAGGAAGCCAGAACTTGGGATTCTGAAATCCAAAACGATCAAATTCAATATACGAAGCTATAGCATATATGTTACTGAGCTAGATATACATTGTATTTAGACCCCGGCGCCGCGCCGGCGGATCGACCGAACGCCGCCGACGAGAGGCCCGGTCGAACGCCGCCGAAGTGTCGCAACGACACCGGTGCGCAGCAGGCGCACCGCCGCCTGCAGAGGCGGTGGCGTTCGGTCGACTTTAAATTAATTTTGCGGCAATTTTTTATTGCGTCAACCGGAAAGTCGGAGCTTTTCCTTCTCGTTTGGTTTAGTATTTCGATTTCCCTGATAAGAAATCAAGCAGGGTTTGCACTATCCCCAACTTTTCGGGTATTTCCACGAAAAAAAAGTTGGTTCCCCGAATCCCCGAAAATCACGCAATCACGGTGCCACCCCTAGCGATTTATCACCCGTGACTTTCCCTGCCAAATATTACTTTGCATACCATAATTCTTTACCACTCTTTTGTTCATTAATTTTCGTCTCTTTTGTTACTTTGCATAAAAACCAGACAGATGCAATATGCTATTGCAAATATTCCAATATGCACAGTTTTTAATAATTTGACAAAAAAAGTATCATTTTTATGAAATGAGTATAAATCATGTGTAATGTAGTTTCCTAGACGGTATTTTTTGCATAGTTTGTGGTCATGAATTTCATTTTCAAGTTGAACAGAATTAAAGAAGGTATTCATTACTATACAGCTTCTGCCTTCAGTTGTATTTTGAGATTGACAGCCGAAAGATTGTTTCTACAGCTAAAATGTAATTTTGCGGATTTTTTTTTTTTTTTTTGATTTTTTTATATAATATTTTCTTAATTTTTAATACTAAATTGTTTAACGCCTGATAGAAAATACAATCTTCTTTCTGAAACATTTTTACTCCCCCCCCCCAAAAAAAAACCGTTCTATTGAGACACAATTTAGCTATAGGCTAAGCTATGTATGCCTACAAGGTTACGGAATTAAAGATTAAACCGGAAGTTACCCCAAAAATATGATTCATAAATAAATTGTAAATTATTGCTTATAGGGGGGAGATAGGGGGCTATCATTTTCAAATGATAATACCTCATTTTTTTTTAAAGCAGGGACGCCAAAAAGATAATTATTTTTTCATTTAAAGTGGAGACAGAAGAAAATGATATCAAATTCCCTAGGAAACCATTGAAATATTTTGATAGACCCAGGGCCCCCCATTGGGACTTGTTCATTGTCTTGGACATTTTGCAATTTCTCATATGCCACGGACCTAACTCTACTTTTGTTTGTGCTCCATTTCTATCATATCCTTCGGACCCTTCTTAATGTAACGATAGTTCCATGAATTAGATGCCCAATAACTCTACGAACGCCTAACTAATTTTGACATTTTTGTTGTTGTCAATGAACCTCTTTACTCATACCCTCAATTTTTTTTTCAAGGAACACTAAGCTGTTTAACGTTATTAATTAAAAAAAAAACTTTCCGAAAAATAAGTTTTTCAAAGAAAAGTAAAGGCCATTTTAAACTTAAGCTCAGTTGATACGAATACCTGTTAAAATTCAAAATCAAAACGACCAGAAATTACTATTAAAGAATAAATGAAACCCAAAACTAACAGAAATTAAATAAACAATCATAGCAAAAAACATACAACAATTAATAATATAAATGAATAAACACAACTTCAAGCGAGTAATGCTTAGATTGAATATGAAAATCAAGCTTAAAACGAAAACAAATATTTTGCTATTAAAGTATAAATGAAACTTAAAACGAACAGAAATTAAATAAACAATCAATGCGAACAAACATACAATATATATTAATGTAAATGAATAAATACATCTTAAAACAAGTTAAACTTAAAAAGAATATAGAAATCCAGATTCGATCAAATAAAAAGAAGAATTAAGAACAGTTTAGGCGTTGCCTCACTAGAGAAGCCTAAAACCTACGGCGTCAGTGGTGCTTTACTAAAAAAGAACTATATTACAAATATTTTCTTTTGTACCAATTATTAAAGATAAGTATAAAAATTACAGTAAAATTTTGAACTGATCAGCTTTTAGCAGTTAATATCATTATGCTTCAAATATTCAGTTTGAATTGGTAGGTCTTTTCAAGATTGGTGAAGGCAAATATAGTTTCACTACAGCAAAATTTGTATACTGCCCCCTTCTTTAACTGTAAAAACCTAAAGCCTTCTGCGTCATTGGCGCTTCACTGAAAACGAATTACTCGTATATTACAAATATATTCTTTTCCAGTTCTTACAGCATTGAAAATGAAAAATAAAAATTACAGTGAAAAAAGATCTTGAAGTGATGGATCTTTCAACAATTAATATCATCATATATCTATTACTCAATTTGATTTTGTTTATACTTTCCAAGACTGTTCAAGACTCGTATAGTTTTGCCATGTTTTTGAACTCTGCCATTTTTTCTAACTAATCGTGATGGATTTTTATGAGAACATTCTATAGCTTCTAGGCATTTCTATTCTAGCTAAAAGCTGCACCTCAAACTTTGTGAAACATGCATTTTCTTGCCTGAAACTCAAAAATATAATAAAATGTCAAGTTTTAGAGTGTTCCACCACTCGCAAGCAAGTGCCATTGGTATTTTTGAATCCACATGGTCAATTTAGGGGCTGGAGGGTAGGCTAATTCTCATAGCAGCCCCATTTCGTCGAGGTATGATTCACACTTTCAACACCTGGCGTCCGGACTATCATATAATCTACCAAGCATACAACTACCCCATATCAGTATCAATAAATAAATAAAACCCAAAACGAACAAAAATTAAAATAAATATTAGAGTCAAACTCAAAACGAGCATAAATTAATCTGAGTGGAGTTCGAAAACCCCTATACCTTCTTAAAGCCAGAATATAATTTGTGCTTTACAGAAAAAAAAAATCAAATGAGCTGTCTAAAAAAGAATGTACATTGTCAATTTAATATACATATGCTCATATTTATTTCCTAAAATCTTGATTAATTTATGATTTCTTAACGTTACAAAAGTGAAAACATTTCAAAGAATTGTTTTCAGTAAAGCGCTAATGATGTAGTAGGTTTTATGCTTCTCCAGTGAGGCGATGCCCAAACTCTTGTTTGTAGTTATTTTTGTTTAATTCAAACTTGATTTGCATATTCTTTTTAAGTTTCACTCGTTATAAGATTTATTTATTCATTTACATTAATATATATTGTATGTTTGTTCGCATTGATTGTTTATTTAACATTCTTTTTTAGCAAAAATAAAAATAAATATTAGAGTCAAACTCAAAACGAGCGTAAATTAATATGAGTAGAGTTCAAAACCCCTATGCTTTCTAAAAGCCAGAATATATGCGTCATTTATTAATATTAATATTAAAATATATAAATATTTATATTAAATATTAAAATATATATAAATATTAAAATATATTGTATGTTTGTTCGCATTGATTGTTTATTTAACATTTTTTTAACAAAAATTAAAATAAATATTAGAGTCAAACTCAAAACGAGCATAAATTAATATGATTAGGGTTCTAAACCCCTATGCTTTCTAAAAGCCAGAATATAATTTGTACTTTACTGAAAAAAAATTCAAATGAGTTTACTGAAAAAAAATGTGCATTGTCAATTTAATATACATATGCTGATATTTATTCCCTACAATCTTAATTAATTTTTGATTTCTTAAAGTCACAAAAGTGAAAACATTTCAAAGAGTTGTTTTTAAGCGTCATTGGCGCTTTACTGAAAACAATTCTTTGAAATGTTTTCACTTTTGTAACTTTGTAACAACAATGAAGTGATTGAAAAAAATAGCTCCAATAAGAGGGTTTAGACCATTTCACTTGCTGACACAAAGGGGTCACGACTGTTTGGAATTGACTTTAATAGGATTTTGTATGCCAAAGCAATTTTGCATCTATCATAGAGTATGTATTTTAACCTTATAGTTGGATAATTATAATAGATTTCCTATGTGTTCTTCCCATACAAAACCCCTTCCCATAAGTTATAAACCCCCCTTAATAATTTATGCCCCAGGGCATAACTTAAAACGCCTAACCCCGGGCCCGAATGGGCTGTTTCGACGCCGGAGTTTTTTGTGATCATAACTTTGAACTATTTGAACAAAATGTCTATCTCAAAATTTTTATCTGGTGCATTTGATGGCATGATGGAGTGAGGGGGGGGGCTAGTTACCCTCCAATCTCTTTTGACTCTTAAAAAGTGAACAAGAACTTTCAATTTTCAGTCAAATGAGCCCGTCTCTAAAGTTTATACGAGCATCGCCTTCAATAAGAAACCTAATGGGAAGGATTCAGGAGAATCCTTAAATTACAACCCTTGCCCTGAGGGTTGCGGGGGAGAAACATATTTTCTATCTGAAAATCAACTACGCGGAACAAAATGGCTATCTCAAAATTTTGATTGGATGTGTTTGGGGGAATGATGGGCGTGAGAGGGGGGGGGCTAGTTGCCACCTCCAATCACGTTCGACAATTAAAAAGGGCACTAGCCCTGTGAATTTCCAATCGAATGAGCCTTACGACAACGCCTTCTATAAAACCCTTATATACCCCCAGGGCATAACTTAAAACCCTTGTCCAAAGGGTTGTGGGGGATTGTCCTCCTCAAAAACCTATTTTCTATCTGGAAATCAACTACGCTGAACAAAAGGGCTATCTCAAAATTTTGATTGGATGTTTTTAGGGGACTGATGGGCGTGGAGGGGGGGGGGCTAGTTGCCCTCCAATCACTTGACTATTAAAAAGGGCACTAGCCCTTTGAATTTTCAATCGAATAAACCTTTTTTGAAGTTTCTACGACAACGCCTTTTACAAAAACCATATATGCCCCCAGGGCCTAACTTAAAACCCTTGTCGTGAGGGTTGTGGGAAAGCTCCCTCCTCAAAAATATATTTTCTATGTGAAAATCAACTACCGTTAACAAAATTGCTATATCAAAATTTTGATTGGATGTGTTTGGGGGAATGATGGATGTGGGGGGGAGGCTAGTTGCCCTCTAATCACTTTTGACTATGAAAAGGGGTACTAGTCCTTTGTATTTCCAATTGAATGAGCCTGTTTTGAAGTTTCTACGACAACGCCTTCTATAAAAGCCTCATATGCCCCAAGGGCATAACTTAAAACTCTTGCCCTGAGGGTTGTGGGGGAGTTTCTTCCTCAAAAATATATTTTCTATCTGGAAATCAACTACGCTGAACAAAATTGCCCAAATAACATCACTTTCGACTATTAAAAAGGGCACTAGCCCATTGAATTTCTAATTGAATGAGCCTTTTTTGAAATTTCTACGACAACGCCTTCTATAAAAACCTTATATGTCCAGAGGGTATAACTTAAAACCCTTGCCCTGAGAGTTATGGGAGATTTTCCTACTCAAAAATATATTTTATATCTGGAAATCAACTACGCTGAACAAAATGGCTATCTAAAATTTTTGATTTGATATGTTTGGGGGAATGATGGGTGTGGGGGGGGGGCTAGTTGCCCTCCAATCACTTTCGAATATTAAAAAGGGCACTATCGCTTTGAATTTCCAATCGAATGAGCCTTTTTTGAAGTTTCTATGACAACGCCTTCTATAAAAACCTTATATGCCCACAGGGCATAACTTAAAGCCCTTGCCCTGAGGGTTGAGGGGGATTGTCTTCCTCAAAAGCATGTTTTGTATCTGAAAATCAACTACGCTGAACAAAATGGCTATCTAAAAATTTTGATTGGATGTGTTTGGGGGAATGAAGGGCGTGAGGGGGGGCTAGTTCCCCTCCAATCACTTTCGACTATTAAAAAGGGCACTATCCCTTTGAATTTCCAATCGAATGAGCCTGTTTTGAAGTTTCTATGACAACACCTTCTATAAAAACCTTATATGCCCCCAGGTCATTACTTAAAACCCTTGCCCTGAGGGTTGTGGGGGAGTACCCTCCTCAAAGTATATTTTCAATCTAGAAACCAAAAACGTTGAACAAAATTGCTAACTAAAAATTTTGATTGGATGTGTTTGGGGGAATGATGGGAGTAGGGGGGGAGTTTCCCTCCAATCATTTTCGACTATTAAAAAGGGCACTAGCCCTATAATTTCCAATCGATTCAGCCTGTTTTGAAGTTTCTATGACAACGCCTTCTATAAAAACCTTATATGCCCCCAGGGCATAACTTAAAACCCTTGCCCTGAGGGTTGCGGGGGAGCGTCCTCCTCAAAAATAAATTTTCTATCTGGAAATCAACTACGCAGAACAAAATGGCTATCTCAAAATTTTGATTGGATGTGTTTGGGAGAATGATGGGCGTGGGGGGGGGGGAGGGGAGCTAGTGAAACTACAATAACTATTGAAAATTAAAAAGGGCACTATTCTTGTGAATTTTTACTCGATTGAATATTTTTTGAAGTTTTCTACGACAACACCATCTGTAAAACCTTTTAATTCCCCAGGGCAGCGTTTAAAACTCTTGCCCTGAGGGTTGTGGTGGAGTGTCCTCCTCAAAAATAATTTTCTATCTTAAAATCAACTACGCTGAACAAAATGGCTATCTCAAAATTTTGATTGGATGTGTTTGGGGGAATGATGGGCGTGGGTAGGGGGGGGGGCTGGTTGTCCTCCAATCATTTTCGACTATTAAAAAGGGCACTAGAACTCTCGATTTCCAATTGAATGAGCCTGTTTTGAAGTTTCTACGACAACGCCTTCTGTAAAAACCTTAAATACCCCCAGCGCAGAACCTGAAACCCTTACCCCGAGGGTTGGGGGGGAGTATCCTCCTCAAAAACATATTTTCTGTCAGGAAATCAACGACAATGAAAAAAATGGCTATCTCATAATTTTGATTGGATGTGTTTGGGGGAGTAATGGGCGGGGGGGGGGCTAGTTGCCCTTCAATCACTTTCGACTATTGAAAAGGGCACTAGCTTTTTGAATTTCCAATCGAATGAGCCTTTTTTGAAGTTTCTACGACAACACCTTCTATAAAAAAACCTTATATGCCCCCAGGACATAACTTATAACCCTTGTCCTGGGGGTTGTGGGGGAGTGTCCTTCTAAAAAATATATTTTCTATCTGGAAATCAACCAAGCTGAACAAAATGGCTATCTTCAAATTTTTGTTAAGTCTATTTGCAAAAATAAGGGTCGTGGGGGGAGGGGCTAGTTGCCCTCCAATCACTTTCAACTATTAAAAAGGGCACTAGCCCTTTAATTTTCAATCGAATGACCCTGTTTAGAAGTTTATACGACAACGCCTTCTATAAAAATCTTATATGCCCCTAGGGCATAACTTAAAATCCCTGCCCGGATGGTTATGGGTGAGTGTCTTCCTCAAAATTATATTTTCTATCAGGAAATCAACTATGCTTAACAAAATGGCTATCCCAAAATTTTGATTGGATGTGTTTGGGGGAATGGTGGGCTTGGGGGAGGGGGCTAGTTGCCCTCCAATCATTTTCGACTATTAAAAAGGGCACTAGAACTCTCGATTTCCAATCGAATGATCCCCCTTTGATGTTTCTACGACGACCCCTTCCATATGAAGTGCCTTTGGAAAAAAAACAATAATAAAACATTGGAGCCGTATGGCCTTTGCTATAGGCAACGCTACAGCGTTGCCTCTGATTTTGCGTGTTTGTTTGAACCATTTAGTGACCTAGTTAATTATTAATTAAATTATTTTTCTAATGAAAGCTGATACGGTCTCCTATTAAGGTGGTATCCAGAGTGGGGGGGAAGGTAGGGAGGTCTTACATTTAAATGATAATATCTCGAATTTTTTTTTATTGAAAGCAGGGATCCCAAATTTTTTTTTCATTTAAAGCAGAGACGGCATCCTATCAAGGTGGTATCCAGAGGGGGGGGGGGTAGTGAGCTATCATATTTAAATACCTCAATTTTTTGGAAAGCAGGGGTGCCAATAAGTTAATTATTTTTTTTATTTAAAGCAGAGCCTGTATCCTATCAAGATGGTATCCAGAGGGGGGGATAGGGAGTTTTTATATTTAAGTGATAGTACCTTGATTTTTATTTTGAAAGCAGGGATGCCAAAAAGTTGAAAAGTTGACAAAAATTAACAAGATTTTCGTGACTTATACTTGATACAGCACTTGCATGGTTTTATCGTCCAAAGGGAAAGGGACATATGCGTCCGATCCGTTTTTTTTCTTATTGGTGAAACTGGTTTACTTTGAAAACATTCATTCATAACTACCAGGCAGATTCACACTAAAACGAATTGGTGTGACGAAAGCAATATCGACATCACCACCTACCGTTGCGCTCGAGTGACAATGGCGCCCTTGGTCCAGTGCCCAAGTTAAATTGAAAGGCCAGGTCAAAATAAAAGCTTTCAGTTTGGGTGGTTCAAGGAGGAGACTTTGACAGTCATATGACCTCAGGGTACTAGATGTTGCAACGCTCTTACGTATCTACAGTGGTTTAAAAAATTCGATCACCCCACAAATGATAACCAAAAATATGCACAAATAAAATAAATGTAACATTTGGAATATTATAAACTTTTTTCATAGCTTTGAAGAAAAGAAAAAAAAAGGCTAAATAGCCCTAACTACGCTTGAAAGCTATTTTAAAAAGAAACTCTTTGGAGATTTCCATGGAAATGACCATAGCAGAAGCTTTGAGCCTGGGTGGGGATCAAAGAGGAGTCTTTGTGGATTTTGACCTGAGCTAACTTATTGTTGCAAATTTCTCAAATTTGGTAATTTTTGTGAGCGTTTGGAAATCAAAACTTAAACTCAATAAGTTATACTAAGTGTCCTAACATTTTGCTTGGATTAAAAGTGACAAACTAGGATGAAAATCTCAACATCTTCCCGGAGCTACTTCAGTCTGCTTATTATTTTATATAATTACATTTAAAACGGATGAGCTTTTCATTTTTTACCTAAGAAAATAGCTGGCATTTCATTTTTCTTCATACCGAATAAACCATTAAGTGTTTTTTGTTTCATTGTAATTGAACTATTCTCATGTGAAGTGTTCATCATGTATTTTTCAATTTGATAAATTTATTCCTTTTAGATGCAGTTTATAATCTGACTGATATTAGGTATTTCTCAGTTTATAATTTGGAATGAATCCCCAAAAGAAAAAATGAATAATATCCAAAAGAGCAGCATCATACCGGCGGCGCGGCTAGGCGCGCTGTTTTTGGCCCCGCCGCCGCCGGCCCTCCCTCATCGGCACGGCGCCAGGGTCTAATTGTATTTGTCTGGACTTTTCTTCTTCCAGTTTATCTAAACCTAGGTAATAGTTTAAGGGGATAGAGAGGCTGGCAGGTACCCAGGATTTTTTTAGGGTGGGGGGCAATAATATCGTTGTGGGCCAATAATAAAGAAACAAGTCTTGGTTGGTAATGTGAATAAGAAAATAGTTTTTATGTTATCCTAGGTTTACATTTGTGTTCTTATTTTTTCTGTTTGCTACCACCGTCTCATAAATTAAAGACAGTAATTATTCTTTCAAGTGTTTTTGCTGTATATTGATGGGATCTACAGCTTCTCAAAGAAGCCAATCTCAATTTTTAAGGCATAATAAATCATGAGCGTAGACATGCTCGGGTCTCCCCTCCTTAAAATATTTCACATTGAAAGGCTTGAAAGGTTTTCACGCTTCATAAATGCATTAGCGCTTTTCAGGCCGCAAGTTAGTGCCGACAAATGAAGCTCTCTTTTTCTCCGTTCCTTGGGTCAATTCAGTCAGGTCATTAATAAATTTAAGTAAATTATTTCCTAGGGTTTTCTTCTGACGAGGGGAAGGTATCTACAAATGCAGTACGAAGACGTTGCCGGTGGACTATCGTACCTCAATGGTTAAAGCTGTCAGCATAGTTTGATGCAAGATATGGGTTCGACTCACTGAATTAAAAAAAAGAGAAGTTTTTTTCAGCTGAAAGTAAGAAGCAACTTTAAGACTTAAAACAAACAGAAATTAGTAGTACGTGTCTGAAGGGGATTGCCCCTCCTCAACACCTCGCTCTTTACGCCAAAGTTTTTTAGTAGTTTTAAAAAAGCTTCTTATTGTTCTAATGAAACGGCCCTTGTGTTTCAGGAGTCGTTCCTAAAGAATTGGAACTAAATTTAAACTTTAGCGAAAAGAGTGAAGTGTTGAGGAGGAGGTAATCCCCTTCATATACGTAATAATTTCTGTTCGTTTTAAGTTTTAATGTTGTTCCATTCTTTCAGTTGGAATTTTTTTTTTTTTAATTTCTGATCGTTTTTAAATAATGCCAGGAAATCTGGTCCCACCTCCACGGAGAAATCCCCCTTTCCATGGAATTATCCTCCATACAATTCAATCTTGGTGAAATTTACCCCTGGCATTACCTGACAATTACCCTTCACAGCTCCACGCGTAAAATTGAGACGGAAAAGAGAAAGCAAGACATGTAAAAAGAATTTTTGTTTACGAATTCTGGCAAATTTTCCCAGTGTATAATCTCCCCTGGTAAGTTCACCCCCTGGAAGCTTCCCTCCCCATGGAAGATTCCCCCATGGAAAAAACAGCATAAAGTTAGTCCCCCTCCTATACGAAACTTTATACATACTTCCCAATAACAAATACTATGCGTAAAGAATGGGGAGTTTTATAATTTAGATCTTTCTCCTGGGGATGTGGAAGGGGGGTATGTTGTATCCAAAGTCTTTCGATTATGGTGAACAAAATGGCTTTCTCCAAATTTTGATCGGACGATTTTGGAAAAAAGGGGGGGGGAGGAGGGCCTAGTTGCCCTCCAATCGTTTAGGTCAATTAAAAAGGGCACTAAAAATTTCAATTTCCATTCGAATGAGTCCTCTCAAGAAATTCTAGGATCAATAGGTCGATACGATGATCCGTGGAAAAAAAAACAAACACACATCCGTGATCTTTCTTATGAAAAAAAAACAACAAAATTCCACATTTTTACAGATAGAAGTTTGAAACCTCTACAGTAGGGTTTTCTGACACGTTGAATCTGATGGTATGATTTTCATTAAAATTATATGACTTTTAGAGGGTGGTTCCCCCTTTTTTCGAAAATCAGGCAAATTTGCTCAGGCTCATAGCCTTTAATGGGTAAGGCTAAACTAAATGAAACTTATATATTTGAAATTAGCATAATAAGTATTTAGCCGAGTCGCTCCTTACTTACAGTTCATTACCACGAACTGTTTGATATATTTTTATATCAAGTTCCTCTTATTTGTATATTTAAACCTGTATCCAGCATTGGAAACAGTTTTTTTTTCTTTTATAATATGTAGGCTATATAATTTTTTTTTCTTGAGCATAGAGGACGGCTTAGCAAAGTTAATATTTTTAATTTTACCTTTTATATTTTGCTATAAAAAGTAGGGTACTTGTCCAGTATTCAGAAAATACCAAGAATTTGGATCTGCAATATCAGACAATAACCAGCTTATTCCTGTCTTTACTCGGAGAGAATTAGCTTCTGCTCAGTGGAAAACTACATTGTATTCCAATCAAATATTTAGTTGGTATTTTGGTTAGGTTAGGTTACATTTTGCATGTCGGCCCGCTATACTTAACCCCCAACTGGCCAGCCCCCCCCTCTAACGTGCAAATATACAGCCCAAATTATATATATATCCTATGTATCTCCCAAGCGTTTGATATGTTTCAACCCTGTATCTATAAATTGAATTAACTTGGGTATTTTCTGAATAATGGACAAGTACCAAAAGTATATCTTAAATATCTTATATTTTACTTTTTCGATTTTCGTTTTCTGTTGTATAAACTATTATTTCCAAGTCTCCCCACTAAAAGAAACAAACAGTAAAAGATCACCATGAGCATGCTTATGGGGAATTTATTTTAGGTGATGAAGTATACTTATAATACTCTGCGAAGGAGGCCCACATATCACCCCTGTCTGTTTGCTTGCTAAGTTAAGTTCTGACATCAATCAAATCCCCTTACGAAATTCGCTCCGTTAGCGGGGTTTATATGTCAGTCAGTGACCAAAAAACCTTCATCTGTTTCGCTTTTGTTCGGGACTAAATTAAAAAAAAAGAAGTTTTTTTTCGACTGAAAGTAAGGAGCAACATTAAAACTTCAAAAGAACAGAAATTATTCTGTATATGAGGGGGGGATCCTTCCTCAACCCTCTTTTTTACGCTAAAGTTTCAAAGCTCTTCAAAAGTACTTCCAATTGAAAATCAAGGGCCCTAGTGTCTCAGTAGTTTTTTTTTTTTTTTTAATCAGGGCGAAAAGTCAAACTTTAGCGTAAAGAGTGAGGATTGAAGAAGGGGAAGCTCCCCTCATAAACAAAATAAGTTGTGCTCGTTTTAAGTTTTAATGTTGCTGCTTTCAGTTGAAAAATAATTGTTTTTTATATTTAATTTCTAAACGTTTTCCAAATAACCTCAGGAAATCCCCTCCCTATTTAAAATTTCTTCTGGAAGCTTTTCACCCCACGGAAAATCTCCGCGTAAACGCCCCCCCCCCCTCTTCACAGAAAATTGCCGCGACAAAAATTCTGTATATTTCCTAATAACAAATGCTATATACGAACAATACGTAATTGCGTAATTAAGAGCCCTTTCCCAAAGGGTTATGGAGGGTCATGTCATCACCAAAAACATAGTTGTTGGACCTTTCGACTATGTTGAATTCAATGGCTATCTTAAAATTTTGACCGGATGTCCTTGGAGAAAAATTGGGCGTGGTTGGGGGGCTAGGTGCACTTTACTCCTTTTGGTCAATTAAAAGGGGCACTAGAACTTTTGATTTTCGTTCGAATGAGCTATCTTCCGATCTGCTAGGACCATTGGTTCGATACGATCACCCCTGAGAAGAAAAAAAGCAACAAATAAACATGCATCCATGATCTTTCTTCTGTAAAAAAAGTATATAATTCCACATTCTTGTATAGATATGAGCTTTAAACCTCTATAGTAAAGTTCTCTGAAATACTGAGTTTGATGGTGTAATTTTCGTCAAGATCGCTTAACTTTTTGTGTTTCCCTCCGTTTTTGAAAATCAGGCACGTCTTTTTAGGCTCGTAACTTTCGATCAGTAACATTAAACTTGATGAAGTTTTAATATTTCGAATCAGCAAAAAAAAAAACAAGTTTTTTGGTGATGTGATGAAACTCTAAAATTCTGTTTTTTAGAGCTTTGATTGCTATTGGGCCGAGTCGTTAGGGTTGAAAAATTTGCTTCTTTAATTGGCAAATTGTGCTCAAATAAATGAAAACATTTCGCTTTATTTACTCGTAAACAAAATTAAAATGGCATTTTTTTAAGATTTTTTTTTTTTAAGTTAACATGGCATCTCTACTTTCAAATCAAGTGACTCTTCTAGCAAATTGTACTCTAAACTCGTTTTCGGCGCCTATTTCAGGTAATTTCCTTAGGAGTCACCTGTTTTGGCCTTCCTCAAATTGACTTTTTCCAATTGGCTACTGCCCACATCCCTGGTTTTTAGCCCTGTGCTTTTAATATAGAAGAACTTGCGGGGTATGTGTTTGGGTTTTGTATGGCCAAACTGTCGAAGTCATAATTAATAAAATAATCATGTATGTTTCTTCATAGAGTTGATAGAAGAATTATGTGGTACTGTGGATTTTGCAAAATCAGTGAGTGCGTGTTTTTGCCACCAACCTTGCCACAGACCCTATCTCATAAAGCAGGTATTTATTCTGAAAGGGAAGGGGCGAATCGGGCGAATCGGCCTAAAGACTGACGAATTATTTGCAGAATATCAAATGTTAGGTGAGTTTTAACTTAAGGAGAGTGGGTAAAGGTATTCATGTTGCTGTGGGACCAGGCACTGTCCCATTGGGACGCATATGGGACCAGGCACTAGTGCGAATTGATGGGCACTAGTGCGCATCCATAGCATTCATAGACCGAGTATCCATAGATATTTCATAGCAAATTGTTTGAACGGTGGGTCACCTTCCCCATCGGCCCCTGCCTGTACTATGCCCTAATCTGTACGCAATGAATTTGTGCATGGTCCTTCGATATCGTTGGTTTTTTTTCGTTCCTTAAAGCAAAAATAAAAAAAACAAGTTTTTTTAACTGAAAGTAAGGAACGACGTTAAAACTTAAAACGAACAGAAATTATTCCGTATATGAAGGGGGCTGTCCCCTCCTCAACGCCTCGCTCTTTACGCTAAAGTTTTTTTATTGTTTAAAAAAATAGAGTTGTGAGAAAGTCAAAATTTAGCGTAAAGAGCGAGGCGTTGAGGAGGGGACAGCCCCCTTCATATACGGAATAATTTCTGTTCGTTTTAAGTTTTAACGTCGTTCCTTACTTTCAGTTAAAAAACTTGTTTTTTTTATTTAATTTTTGAACGTTTTTGAATTAATGCAGGTTTTGATTTTGGCTCACCGTACATGAATAATTAAAACAAAATTTGCATATTATATTTGGTTAAATGGTTTTCTCGAAACTTGTTTAATTTTTTTTACGAACGTTTTTATTAGTAATAAATATACGTAACTTAGAATTAACTTACGTAACGAACTTCTATATTCATAAATTTTTAACACGTATATTAGAGGGTTCGCCCCCTAGTCAATACCCTGCTCTTTAAACTATGTTCGAATTTTTTCCAGTTCTTAAAAAATGACCTCTTAATCACAATCAGTTGAAAAACTTGTTTTTTTTTATTTAATTCCTGATCTTTTTCTTTAATAATGCTGGGAAATCCGGCACCCCCTTCATAGCAATTTCCCTTACCCCATGTAAACTGCCTGCATGGACAGATACTTCCATATTTCCACCCACCCTCTCCTTCCCCCCCCACCACCCCCAAAAAAAATCAGAAAAAGTATTTATAAAAAAAAAAAAAAAAAAATAAAATATAACATTTATTAAAGTTCATAAATTTCAGACCACCCCCCCGGGACGTTGGGGGATCAAGTCATCCTAAAAGACATTTTTATCATATTTTCGACCATGCTGAACAAAATGGCTATCTCAAAATTTTGAACGGGTGACTTTGGGAAAAAAATGAGCGTGGGAGGGGGCCTAGTTGCCCTCCATTTTTCTTGGTCACTTAAAAAGGGCACTAGAACTTTTAATTTCCGTTCCAATGAGCCCTCCCACGATATTCTAGGACCACTGGGTCGATACGATCATCCCTGGGAAAAAAAACAAACAAAAAAACAAAAAAACGAAAAAACAAATAAACACGCATCCGTGATCTTTCTTCTGGCAAAAAATGGAAAATTCCACATTTTTGTAGATAGGAGCTTGAAACCTGTACAGTAGAGTTCTGTGATACGCTGAATATGATGGTGTGATTTTCATTAAGGTTCTATAACTTGTAGGGGGTCTTTCCTCCTTTTTTCAAAAATCAGCCAAATTTTCTCAGGCGCCTAACTTTTGGTAATGGGTAAGATTAAACTTGATGAAATTTTTATATTGGAAATCAGAATTAAAATCTGATTCTTTTGATGTATCTATTGGTATCAAAATCCCGTTTTTTAGAGTTTTGCTTACCATTGAGCCGGGTCGCTCCTTACTTACAGTTCGTTACCACGAACTGTTTGATATTGATATGAAAAGGGCGGAACCAACTATCTCTTAAGATTTTTCCTGTCCCTTATGAAATTTGGTGAGAGAAGCAGTCAAGTTTTTGAACGGAGCTCACACAACTGCCGTCTTAAGAATATTAAATAAAAAAAACAAGTTTTTTTTAAAATTGAAAGCAAGGAGCGACATTAAAACTTAAAACGAACAGAGATTATTCTGTATATGAAAGGGGCTGCTCCCTCCTCAACGCCTCGCTCTTTACACTAAAGTTTTTTATTGTTTTAAAAAATAAAGTTGTGAGACAGAGTCAAACTTTAGCGTAAAGAGCGAGGCTTTGAGGAGGTAACTGGAAGTAAGAACTGGAAGGCTTTGAGGAGGTAACTGGAAGTAGAATTTCAACTGGAAGTAAGGAGTAACATTAAAACGAACAGAAATTAGTACGTATATGAGGGGGTTTGCCCCCTCGTCAATACCTCGCTCTTTACGCTAAAGTTCGAATTTTGTTCTATTTCTTTAAGAATGACCCCTAAATCACAAAGGCCGTTTAATTAAAATAAATCAAATAAAAAAAAACAAGTTTTTTTTAGCTGAAAGTAAGGAGCGACATTAAAACTTAAAACGATCAGAAATTATTCCGTGTAGGAAAGGGTCTGTCCCCTCCTCAACACCTCGTTCTTTACGCCAGAGTTTTTTATTGTTTTAAAAAATTGAGTTGGGACAAAGAGTCAAATTTTAGCGTAAAGAGCGAGACGTTGAGGAGGGGACAACCCCTTTTATATACGGAATAATTTCTGTTCGTTTTAAGTTTTAATGTCGCTCCTTACTTTCAGTTAAAAAACATTGTCTTTTATTTAATTTCTGAACGTTTTTTAATTAATGCAGGTTTTGATTTTGGCTCACCGTACAAGAATAATTAAAATGAAATTTGCATATTAGTTTTACTTTTTTTTGGCTAAATGGCTTTCTCGAAATTTTGATCAGACGATTTTAAGAAAAAGGGGCACAGGAGGGGGCCTAGTTGCCCTCCAGGTTTTTTGGTTACTTAAAAAGGGCACTAGGAATTTAAATTTATTTACGAACGTTTTTATTACTAATAAGTATACGTAACTTACGAATTAACTTACGTAACGAACTTCAATATTCGTGTATTTTTATTACGTATATTTAGGGGGTTCGCCCCCTAGTCAATACCTCGCTCTTTACGCTTAAGTTTGAATTTTGATCCAATTCTTTAAGAATGACCGCTTAATCACAGAGGCCGTTTAATTAGAACAATTAGCTCTTATGAAAGTACTAACAAGAACTTTAGCGTAAAGAGCAAGATATTGAGTGGGGGGAAACCCCCTCATATACCTGATAATTTCTGTTCTTTTTAAGTTTTGATGTTGATCCTTACTTTCAGTTGAAAAAACTTGTTTTTTTTTAAATTTAGTTTCTGATCGTTTTTTAAATACAGCTGGGAAATCCGGCGCTTCCATCATAGCAATGTCCCTTCCCCCATGAAAACTTCCTCCATGAGAAGATCCTCTCACGTAACCAAATCCCCCGACCCCCCCACCAGAAAAAATCCCCCTGAAACCGTCTGTTTACTTCCCAATAACCAATACTATATTTAAACATCGGACAAAGTTCATAACTTTCAGCCCTCCCCCCGGGGACTGCGGGGGATTAAGTCATCCCCAAAGACATTAGTTATTATATTTTTTGACCACGCTGAACAAAATCGTTATCTCAAAATTTTGATTAGGTGACTTTGGGGAAAAAGAGTTTTGGAGGAGGCCTGCTTGCCCTCCATTTTTTTGGTCAATTAAAAAGAACACAGGAACTTTTAATTTCCGTTCGAATAAGTCCCCCCGCGATACTCTACGACTATTGGGTCGAACCGATCACCCCTAAAGACCACTTCCTTGATCTTTCTTTTGGCAAACAATACAAAATTCCACATTTTTGCAGATAGGAGCTTAAAACCTCTACTGTAGGGTTCTCTGATACGCTGAATTTGATGGTGTGACTTTCATTAAAATTCCATGACTTCTAGGGGTGTTTCCCTTTTTTAAAATAAGGCAAATTTTCTCAGGCTCATAACTTTTGATGGGTAAGAAACTTGATGAAACTTATGTATTTGAACTCAGCGTAAAAATCCCATTCTTTTGATGTATCTTTTGGTATCAAAATTTCCGTTTTTAGAGTTTCGGTTACTATTGAGCCGGGTCGTTCCTTACTTACAGTTCGTTACCACTAAGTGTTTGACAATATACGTTTTGTTAGGTATGATAGTTTTGATAGGCACGTAGCTTTTGATGGGTAATACTAATCTTGATGAAACTTGTATATTTTAAATCAGCGTAAAAATATAATTCTTTTGATGTATCTATTGGTATCAAAATTCTGTTTTTAGAGTTTCGATCATTATTGAGCCGGGTCGCTCCTTACTTGCAGTTCGTTACCACGTACTGTTTGATAGCTCTTTTGAAAGTACTTTTTTTTCTTCTTTTTTTTTTGTTAAATTAGGGTTTATTCATCAACCTAAAATAACAAAATCCAGAAGCTAAGCTTGTACAGGAAATCACTACCCCATACTAAAAAAACTTTAGCCTAAAGAGCGAGGTATTGACGAGGGGGTGAATCCTTTAATATACGCAATAATTTCTGTTCGTTTTAAATTTTAATGTTGCTCCTTACTTCCAGTTGAAAAAACTTGTTGTTTTTTTTATTTAAATTCTGATCTTTTTAAAATAATTCTGGGAAATCTGAAATACCCTTTCATGGAAAATTCCTTTCCCCCGTACGAGATTCCTCCATGGAAAGATCCTTCCACGTAACCCCTCCCCTCGACCCTCCCCCACCACCGGAAAAATCCCCCCTGAAAACGTCTGTATACTTCCGAATAACCAATACTATATGTAAACAATGGGCAAAGTTCATAACTTGCAGCCCTTTCCCTGGGACTCTGGGGTATTAAGTCATCCTCAATCACGTAATTATTAGATTTTTCGACTATACTGAACAAAATGGGTATCTAAAAATTTTGATCGGGTGACTTTGGGGAAAAAATGAGCGTGGGAGGGGGACTATTTGCCATTCAATTGTTTTGGTCCCTTAAAAAGGGCACTAAAACTTAGAATTTCAGTTTGAATGAGCCCTCTTGAGATATTCTAGGACCACTGGGTCGATACGATCATCCCTGAAAAAAACAAAAACAAAAAAACAGCAAATAAACACACTTCCGTGATCTTTCTTTTGGCAAACAATACAAAATTCCACATTTTTGCAGATAGGAGCTTAAAACCTCTACTGTAGGGTTTTCTGAAACGCTGAATTTGATGGTGTGACTTTCATTAAAATTCCATGACTTCTAGGGGTGTTTCCCCCCTTTTTTTAAAATAAGGCAAATTTTCTCAGGCTCACAACTTTTGATGGGTAAGAAACTTGACGAAACTTGTGTATTTGAACTCAGCGTAAAAATCCGATTGTTTTGATGTATCTTTTGGTATCAAAATTCCCGTTTTTTAGAGTTTCGGTTACTATTGAGCCGGGTCGCTTCTTGTTTACAGTTCGTTACCACTAAGTGTTTGACAATATAAGTTTTGTTAGGCATGATAGTTTTGATAGGCACGTAGCTTTTGATAATTTACCTCTCAAAAATGAGAGGTAAAAATATTGAACAGTTTGGATTCTAATTTTCGCTAATTTTGGCGAGTCAATGGGAGACTAACACAAATGTTTGTATATAAACATTTTGTGTTTATATAAAAATTTTGACATACCCGAATAACTTTTTCGCAAAATAAATTTCTTAAAACGGAATTTTTCGACCAGTATTCTATAAAATTCCACAATCTAAAAAGAAAAAAAAGTTATATACATACCTTAACAACTCAGTTCCTTACGACACGCGGGATTGAATCTAAGCATATTTAATTTTCAAGCGCAGCTCTTTCCTCGTCGCTATCGTAAGGTGACTGAAACAGTAATTCTTCTAGAATATCGTTGTTTCTTTAGCATATTCTAAAGCAGTTTTGAGGATTTGTTTACATAAATGGAAATCCATTAATTTGCATCAATGGAAATTCGAAATCCATGAGGTATATTCCAGCATACTTTGAATTGCTAAAATTGGCAACACGAAATGCAGCGCTAATAAAAAGATAATCCTGTACCCATTTTAATAATCCCGGGCACTGTAGAGAGATATAAACAGTACGATCATTTTCTATCTCAACCATTAGACAAAGCCGGACCTTTTTACCCAAAACACTAGAGTTCACTTCAATATTCGTCCGATTGGAAAAAAACTGTCGTATTTTCCCGTTGATATAAAAAAAAGAACTCGTAAAACAAGTATCTATCGACAATTCTACCTGGCAAAATTAGTGACAATTTTGACCAGATTGACACTCATTATATGGCAATTTAGTTGTAACACCTACACCACGAAAATAAAAAAAAACTTTAAATTTTTCCAATTATAACTGGGTGTTCAATGAAGACATATTTTCTTGCGTGACTCTTGATTATCCGATAATCCAATTATCCGAGTCATGTGTAACCACTTCTATGCATAGGGGGGGGGGGGGGTAAATGGGAATTACGTTTTAGACTTGCCCGAAACATCCCCCTTGAAATTTTTTGAAACTCCCCTTGAAATTCGTTTTATTTTTACTCACCCTTGGGAAAATTCGTTGGTCTCTCCCGTATCATCTATTTCTAACAAATTTTTAAACAAATTGTAAAAAATTCACTTGGACCAATTGCGAAAAATATTCTCCGAAGAATAACATGGACTCATATACAATGAGTGTAAATTTGTACATAACAGTCCGCGAAAGAAGATTCTAAAAAAAGATTTGGCTAGTTGTAGCAAGCAGCGATAAAAAAAAAATCTTCACTGTGATCAAACAACATCAATCCATAAAGAATAGTCTATTGTAAAAAGGTGCAAAGATCGACCGTATCCCCAATGAAATTTGATATCCCTTCCTCGCTAAGTAGTGCTACGTTAAATTTTAACAGCGCAGCTGAAACTGCTTTTGAAAGATTAGCGAGGGGCTGCCCGCTCCAACAGCAAGTGGATGTTTTATAAAGTGTCACTTTTTTCATTACGTGTGGCACACTTATACCACGCTTGCCTCTTCGCTTCGCGAAAAAAACACATTGCAATGCCTGTGGTACATTTCTCTCAAGTTTGGCAAATGCCATTCATTGTACACGACTTTAGAAAGTTGGTGACCCCTCTCAGATTAAGTATGCTTGAAGCCTCTGGATTGCTCTAATGTTGAAACTTGTTTTCTGGTAGAAGTAACGGGCCTGGAAACCTTTTCCAGATGTTTAACGGTATACCCTGCGATGGTTTTATAGCCTGTCGAGTTTTACTGTAAATAAAAACAGGGATTGTGTCTACTAGTCTATCTAATGGGGTGTTGCTGGCCCTGCAAAGGCTTAAATTAGGGCTATTTTAAGCGGGGCGTATGATACGACAGACCTAAACACGAATACTCTCTTTTGAGGGTCAGAAACATACTTACTCTGATTGTATGATTGTAATGCCACATACTAAGTTTTTGATGTTAGCTATCTGATATTTAATTACTCGTTTGACTGTATGTATAACAACAAGCTGTACAAAAAAAGTGGTTTAACCCTACTCTTAGAGGCATAATTAAAGAGAGGTTGGGATGGCTAGGACCAAATCGGTATTTATGGGGGGGGGGGGTAGGGGGCTTCACCCCCTCCCTCAAATGTTTAGCTGATTTCTAAAAACATACGAAAATGCATAAAAGCAAATTTTGATTCGTTCTTTCGCCCCCCCCCCCCAAAAAAAAATCATGGATAAGGCCCTGCTAGGACACGGTTCATGGATGAAGGATAACCAATTACCAAAGACCATTCTTTCCGCCCATCCACTGGGGGCCAACCTTCCCCGAATGGAATAGGAAGAGGTCATAAAAAAGGATTATAACAGAAAATCAGAACATTACGGAAGGGACCGAAGGGAGCTATGAAAATGTGGATTTAAAGAATTTAAAGAATTTTCTGGCGATTCGTGTTGAGGGCTGTGTTTTTATTAATGTATATTTGCCTACAAATTACCAAGATGAGCGTTCGGAGCGTGCTTTTACTTATTCTAGTGATAAACTCGGCCAGTGTATTAACCGTATTAGATCCTTAAACCTTCAATGCATATTAGTTGGTGACTACAATTGCGACTTGAATGAACCGCTCTTATCTAGGTCTTTACGTTCTAGGTTGTTGCTTAGTATTTTTGGAGACCAGTTTGACCACAAGTGCAAAGATTTAAATTTTACACATGTACACACCTCAATGTCCACCTCAGATCTCGATCACGTCGTTGCGTCCGCAAATCTCAGGATTTCGTCTGTCAAGGTTGTGCTTGATTTTCAGCTGTCTGATCACTTACCAATACAGTTCTCAGCCGATATTCTTTGCCACAGCTCAGATACACAAACGCAAACAACTTCAAAAACACCTCCTAGGTCTCGCCATGATTGGCGTAAAATTAACTCTGTTTTATTTCAAGAAGAAGCCGCCAGAGTCCTTAGTAAGATCCGTGTCCCTTTCCATCTTCTCTCTGGATTAACTGCTCTTTCAAGGGAGGAAACACAACTATCAGTTGACTTTTATTGCGCAGAAATTGGCCAGGCCCTTCGCTGTGCTGAAAGAGCTGCCGTCCCTCTAAGTAGACCCCGTCATCATACCCTTCCAGGCTGGTCTGAAAATCCAGCGTTAGTGGATACCCATTCTAAGTCTAAATTTTGGCTTCAACTTTGGGTTTCTTGTGGACGACCCCGCTTGGGGGTAGTCAATTCAATCCGCCGGCTCACAAAAAGAAAATTCGCAAAGGAGCTAAAAGCTCACAGAAAAAACATGACTGATATCAAATCTACACGGCCCAAAATTAATCCTTCTCTCCTTTGGCGTTTTCTGTCCTCTAAAAGCGATGAGTCTTTATCCGCATCTGCTATCCCTGATTCTGAATGGTACGCATATTATGGGTCAGAATTTTCGCCTCCTGACCCAGCCCTCAACGAAAGATACGAAGCTGAGTTGGAAGACTTCTTAGATAGTTGTCCTCGGAGTGATTATCTTGTAACGGAGAGAGCTGTATGTAGGGTCATCTCTCACCTAAAACCTAAGAACTCTTTTGGGATTGACAGGATCAGTACACTCCATCTAAAAAATGGTGGGCCCGCTCTCATTAATTATGTAACCCTCCTGATACAGATTATCCTCATTCAAGGTATTGTCCAAACCTCTTTCTCAATTGGAGATCTTACGCCAGCTCCTAAAAAAGGAAAAGTTACCATGCAATGCTCCTCTTTCCGTCCAATCACGGTTGCTACCACTCTCTGCAAGTTATTTGAACTTTTATTCGTAGATGGGATTGAAAAACTGTGTTGTAGTCAACCAAGACAATTCGGCTTCCAACGCGGCAATGGTTGTGCGGATGTGCTCCATGTCGTTGCATATACACTCCTGGATGCACACAAATCAGGAGAAAGTCTAGCGATCGGGGGCTTAGACCTGCAGAGAGCGTTTGATTCATTGATTCATGCACGTATGTTGCTAAACTCAGCTAAAAGAGGAGTGAACTAAAATATCATCCGGGCTTTCCGTGATATTTATTCTCACCTTCGCGTGTGACTCAAGCTCCCTCCCGATAAAGGCCTTCCGCCAGCCCCACGGTCAGCTTTGATACCAGTCCGTAAGGGTGCCCGTCAGGGAGCAGTTTTATCCCCCAATTTCTTCGATAACTACATTATTGAACCTCAAGACAGCTGTCCTTCATCATGCATTTTCAGTTCCATTGACATCTCCCTAGTATGCTATGCCGATGACACGCCAAATCTCAGCCGGACGCTTAACCACCTTTCAGAAATATTCTCGTGTCTGCAGTCCCACTACGAGAAAGTCGGTCTGAGATTTAACTCCCAAAAGTCGGAAGCTTTGTTTTATAATTGGAAGAATGACCCTCCTACTAATATTACACTAGGTGATTGCTCAGTAAAACCAGTTGATAAAATAGTATATCTGGGGCTTCCAATAGGTTCCTCATTACAGCATACCCGTTCCCTCCTGATCTCACATCTTGAACGGCGAATATCCAGCTCCTATGCTTTGATCGTTAAATCCACTCTGAGATTTAACCGTCCACTACTGGCAAGTATTTACAACGCTACCGCTCTGCCACATATATTATATGTGACCCCTTTCTGGAATTTATTGGCAAAACGTGAAAAGTCTAAAATCCGCTCTATATTTTTCCGTTTTGCAAAGTACCTACTAAAATTGCAACCTTGGACAAAAAATAGTTTTCTGATTCGGCGCTATAACGTAGCGGACTCAAATCTAGCGGTTGAGACACTTATTAGCTGGCAAAAAACAAAAACAGCAATTCTAAAGCACAAGTGAC